>NC_089587.1:12729913-12905451 GCF_019320115.1 Miscanthus floridulus
TAGCTTGGAAACTATACATATTTAGAAGAAACCTGGAAAGAACAATATAATGCAATTCCTAGAATAACCAAGAGACATGCACATGCTCCATATCTATCTGGAACTACATAGCTAACCTACCAATTTAATTGTACGACAAAACTAATCCACCTCACTGGATTAGAAGTCATAATTCCACACAGATTGTAAAGGTGCCAGATAAAATGAAGGTGGTTGTGTTCCAATAGATGGTTAGTTGTGTACAACAGCAACTTATAATAAGCCAACTCCAAAGAGCTCATGAACACAAACAGGGAGAGAAGAGAGGGATGAGAAGAAGAAAATGTGGCAGATCAGAACAGCTCGCATTTCAACCAGTATGCATGACTTCTTTAGTAATAATAATATATGAATTGCAAAGAGAAAACATATATCAAACTCTGTATGCCTTGCAGACACTTTTTCCCCATGTCTGTTATCTAACAGCTAGAAATCTAAAACTATAGGAGCAGAAACTGGACTACAACAACATTTGCTCATTTCAACCTAAAACCTGACAAAGACCTCCGAATGCAATGGCTGGGTCTGAGCATCAGGCTCACTGAAAAATATCTGGGCATTTGCTGAAGCTCTTTCCAGATGCAATATTTCTTTTTTTAAAAGATCAGGCAGCATATCTGACTGAATCTTGTGGAGTCCTTGGGAGTGATCCTCCTTAGGAGCAATCAGAAATAGTTTATTCAGACTACTAGACTTTCTAAGCAGAAATCCTACTAGTTGCATCTCATTACGGTGCCCCTTGAAATTTGTCATCTTGGCTAAGCAAAGGTTTTCTAATCCACCTTTTGGTGGGTCCTCCTCCGCCACCTTCAAGAAATTCTCCGTGAATGCATCACCAGTGTTTGTCGGGAGCTGCATGTCCAGTGGAGCATGTTGAGAAACAGATCAGATATCCATAAACAAACTAAGCAATCGAATGCAGTTTTTCATGAAAATAAGAAGAAAAAAATAGATACCTGCACAAAGAGGCGCTCCAACTGAGGACAAGGGCAGGTCTTGAGGAAGCTATAGATGTCAGCAAGGTTGGAGTTGGCCATCCCGAACATGAGCAAATGGAGCTCCCTCAAGCCATGCAGGTTGCTCTCCATTACAGCCTTGGCTGTGAAAGAAGAAACATACTACAAGGCAAGGCAAACAAGTATAAGCGTAGAGGCAGTGAAATGTGCTGAAAAGAAAATGGCGCAAACGCCTGAGCAAACCTGGAGGGCAATGCTGCAGAGGGTGAGGACAGTGAGGTTCGACAGGCGAGGAACTGCGTAGGGCAAGTTGGTGGTGGGAAGGCCGGTCTCTGGCCCGCCAGAGCAGAGGTACAGATGCTCAAGAGAGCCCTTGGCACCAGAGAGGATGTTGCTGGAGAGGAAGGCGCCGCTGAAGCGGAACGACCGGAGGCGGGGCGCGACAGGGACCCGGAGCTCGGTGGTGCGGGAGCAGTCGACGACGGTGAAGCTCCTGAGGTTGGGCACCCCGACGTTGCTGAAGTCGACGCGGCGCAGGCGGCGGCAGTAACGGAGGTCGAGCTCCCGGAGGCGGGGGCAGGCGGCGACCATCCGGCGCAGCGCGGCGTCGGTGAGGAAGACGGAGTGGAGGTGGATCACCTCGAGCGTGGCGACCATGGCGTTGTTGACGGCCGTGAGGTTGAGCCCGCGCATCGACAGGCGCGCGAGCAGCGGGCTCCCCACGGGGAACTGCACGGTGAGCATGCCGGGGCGGCGCGTGCCCCCGCGCGAGCCCCGGCCGGCGCCCGCGCCGCCGTCGACGCGGAGGTGCAGGTCCTCGGCCTCGCACGCCGCCGTGTAGTGGACGCAGCGGTTGAGGTCCGCCTGCGTGAGCTGCCCGCCATGGAAGGCGAGGGAGAAGCCGTCGACGCGGCGGCGCCCGCGGCGGTCAATCCCCGCGAGCGCCTCCGCGCGCGCCGCCGCCACCGCCACCGCCCCCGCCGCGCCGCCGCCGGGAGGGAGGCGGATGCTCACCGAGGACGGCTCCGGCCAGCGGTACGCCCAGAGGCGGCGCCACCGCGAGGAGAGCGCGCCGGTGCGGATGGCCGATTTGAGCGGCAGCAGGCTGAGAATCTGCAGGCGCAGGACGTCGGGAAGGTCCGAGATGCGGTCCTCCTCCACCGGCTCCTCGTGGGCCCCTCCCGTCCGGCGCCGCTTCTCGCCGTGCCCCGCCATTCCCGCTCCTCCGCCGGCCTCTATCGGCGCCGCATCGGGGGAGGATTCCACGGGGGTAGGGCCGTAGGGGGTTCGGTCAGGCTCCGCTACAGAGGTGTGAGCAGAAACGGAAGGAGAAGGGAAGGAGGGGGAGAGACGTGTGGAGGTGTCTCGCTCGCCGCCTGGCCGCTGCGGTGGCCTCTTGTGCTCGCGTCGGGCCGGGCGGGCTTCCCCCTCTCTCTGTGCTGTGCGTGCCGTGTTGCGTTCTGGCTGGCTGGCTACTTGTTGCTGTTGGTGGTGGACTGGTGGTGCCCTGGTCGTCCGGCTCGCGCTCCTCCGCCCGCTCGCGTCGGAGGTCGGACCCCGCCCGGCAGCCCCTTTGCGTTGCGTTGCCTTGCGCTTGCGGTGGGCTGGCGAGTGGCGACGTTGCTTTACCATCCCGGCTTTTCGCCGGGTAGCCACGCACCACAAGCCCACGCCGGCCATACCCGCGGGACTCGCGCCTCGCCTCCATTTTTCTCTCGCCTGCTGCCGTTCGCACCGCCCCCTTCTCATTTCCCACCCATTTTTGCTCTGCTTGCCTTTCTGCACACTTCTCAATGCCTGCTAGTTTTGAGCCTTCAAATAAAATGCCTGCTACTTCTACGAGAGCAAGAAATACTTGCCTGCTAGTTTTGAGCCAACATATAAAATGCCGGCTAGTTTTGAGCCTTCAAATAAAATGCCTGCTACTTCTGCGAGAGCAAGAAATACTTCTTCCCTTCTTTAGTGCTCCTGCTTGTTTTTTGAGAGGATCTTCCATGTGTTTTTTATGATCCCTTTAGCTAAAATCTACTATATCTATATGCACTTTTGTAGCTCTTCATGACTTAGGCCATGTTTAGTTTCCCCAATTTTCTGAATTTGGCACTATGCAAAAAGAAGATTCTCCGTCACATCAAACTTGCGGTACATGCATGAAGTACTAAATGTAGACGAAATCAAAAACTAATTGCACAGTTTGATTGTACTTTGCGAGACGAACGTTTTGAGCCTAATTAGTCAATATTTGGACAATTATTACCAAATACAAACGAAATGTTACATTGCGCTACAGTGCATCTTGATTTCCGACGGCGCCAACTTTGGCCGGAACTAAACGCGGCCTTATGTATAACTCGTCTAAAGAAAGAGACGGCCTAAAGAGTTGCTGAAGGAGATTAAGGGTCTCTTTGGAGTGTAGGAATTTTACACAAATTGTATAATAAAAAATTACAGAAATCGATTTATTTTCTCATGAAAAAATAAGGAATGGAAAAAATCTGCATTCCAAAGGGGCCGAATTTTAGAGTTTTAGGAATTTATTGGACGTAAAACTTATAAGAAAGGTAGGCCCGACTATGGGTAATGGGTGGTACTGCATTAAGTGGAGGAGTTGACTAGATTAGAATGAAATGGTCATTGTCCGGAGCGGTAACAAGTGGCTATGACGAGGCTCTAGCATTGATGATAGAAAGCAGAGGTGGGATAATTAGCGGAGTTGTGACAAGTCACGGGTGGTACCATTGCTAGGATAGCTTTGAGGCTAAAATAGAGACGCCGGAGAGAAAGAAGACAGTGTGTAGAGAAAAAAAAGATAAAAAAGGTTGCAACCAATATCCTTGTATTTGAAAAAGAGTTGCTTTTTGGTTGATTGTGGTTGTTTTCTACCAAGATATTTATTAAAACAATCAGTGGCTAACCCACTGTAGCATCATCACTAAAAATAGAGCTATTGTATCATTTTTCCTCCATAAATCATGAGTGCTACATTCAAATCACCATAAGATTACGAGTCGTAGGATCTTTTATGTGTCTCTTTTGGTAATATAAAACACAAAATAAATAATTTTTGCTAAAGGAAAAGCTTTTCAACACGAGCTCCAGCACTCCTCGTGTAACAGTTTCTCCTTTTCGTGTCCTTGCCTCCCTCACATGATGACTCATAATTCTGCTCTAGAATAAATATTTATCTCCTCCCCTTTCTATGTCTCTCCTTGTTTTAGAGAGCATCTTCCATAATATTTTCCAGATGATGATCATTTTAGTGAAAATCTAAATATATTTCATGCCCTATGCATCACTTGACCACAGAAAGATGACAGCCAAGGATGCTTGTTGAAGGTAATAAGGTTTAGTGTTTCAAGAGTTTCTTGGACATAGAAGCTATGAGGAAAGTCGGCCTAGCAATGGATGACACTGCAACGAGATGATAGATTGGGGCACATGCATCACGTAGAGCGCTACAGAGGAACAATGGGCAATCACAAGGTGAGGAAAGGTGGTGGGAATGCCACAATGGTGATTGCAGAGGCAGAGTCATTAGCGGCTATGGTAGGTGGTACACCATCGTTAGGCAGGGGGTTATGCTGGCCGGAAAAAGAAGGCGTCCTTGGGAGGAAGAGGTGTGGCATGAAGAAGAGGAGTTGTTTTACCAAAAAAAAAACAATCTGTATATGACCAAGATCCCGGGTCTAAATAGATTCATATAGACTCATTGGTTATCATATGAAAAACAGTTGCACCAATTTAGTTGATTGTGATACTGCATCCTACTAGGATATATTAGAGTGAGGTAATCCCATGTAGCAGCATCTTGACAATCAGGCCATATGATCATAATTGATCTAATGATTGTAATGCAACTATCAACGTTTTCATGTAATCATTTCCTTTTCCTCCCCCTCCACAACTTTATCCTTTGACAAATTCCTCAAAGCACCTATATGAGTCACTTATTTTTCAATCCAACAAGGCAAACACGTCTCATTCTCGTTTATATTCCCCACTACCACAACAATATGCCAAGTAAATACTCAAAGGACAAATGCTGTTTACGTCGATGACGGTAGTACTTCCCATCGCTTTCATTACACCAGAAAATTTTCACTCTCGAGTGAAAGAATCTACGTGCGCCGTCCAAATCCAATAGCCACGCCGATGCCTGCTTTCTTTTCTTGTTAATCTCAAATTCGTTTTAACGACAAAACAAGATCTCAGCAGGGGATGGTGGTATGGTAATGACTTTCAAATATTCTCCACAGTAACACACACACACACATTGCCAAAATGTCCGGGACGAACCTTCCGCCCGGTCTCCTTCATCCCCTCATCCTCTCGCCGTCTTGGATATTTCCCTGACGTGACACCAATAGCTGTGCCACTAACGCTGCGGAGAAAATGGCCGCGTCTTTCGTTGTCCACTGTTCCATTCCATCGGCCACACCGTCACAGGTGGTACAGGGCCGGAAGGCGCCATCAGCCTGTGTTTATCCCCAGCCGTCAAATCCTGCAGCAGCTTTCATCAAACAAGCAGGTACAGTAAACAGACCGGTAAAAATTCTCACCTGAAATCTAAGCCTCATCATGCGCTGGGGTTTAGCTGCTGCATGCTACTCCAGTGGTTGAACAACTAAACTGTGATGAAAGCAACTGCACCTCAGCATCTGCTCGATCTGCGTTCTTGTATGGCATTTGCAAATATCTTATAACGTGCGCATTTCTTTTTTTCTACTCCATCCAAAGGTGATCTGCTTTTATGAAATTCGTTCATGGGAGCTCTGAAAAGGATTTTCGCATCAAAGAAACCCGAACAAGAACTGCACATGTGCGAGATGAGATGTTTTTACATGTGAAAATCGTTCAAATCCAGCAGCTGCCCCTACGCCGTCTGTCCCTGTCGATCTCGGCCTGGGCCCTGCGCAGCCGGGCCTTGTAGTCCTTGGCCCACGCGCGGAACTGCGCCTTGAGCTTCTTGAGGTCGTCGGCGGAGGTGGCGGCCGGGGATGCCGCCGGCTGCCACGGCCCCGGCGGCGGCCGCTCCACGGCGCGATCCAGCGTACGGCTCTGCAGCCGGAACTCCGCGCCGAGGCGGCCCACCGCGCTCCGCCTGGCGCCCACGGACGACAGACGGTCCCGGCCGTGCCACAGCCTCACCACCGGTTCCGCCTCGGCCGCCGTCGTCAACGTATAGGGTTCCGATGATCCGCGGCGATCGTACGCTGTCTCTTCGGCTATTCGTGCAGCGTCCTGAGCCATCTGCATGATGAACACATATAATACGCAAGCGTTCACGGTTTCAGATGCATACAGCTTTTTTTGGCAGAGCGTTCGAGACTCCGGCGAACCTGCAGAGCGGCCATCTGTTCATGGAAGGCTTCCTCCAGTGACTTGGTCCTGATCTCGTACTCCAGCCACCGGATGTGGTAGCTCTCGATCCGCCGCCTCAGCGCGGCGTTCTCCTCCTCCTTCTCCCGCAACCGCGCCTCGATCTCCACCGCCTTCCTCTCCAGCTCCTCCACCACCAAGGCGGAAACATCCTCCGTCGCCGTCCTCGCGTCTTCCGGTTCCTGCGCCATTGATCACAATTCACAAGGCATTGTAACCTCGAACAGAACAGTCACGTGCATTCTTCAAAATTGCCAATGATGGCCGATGCTGAAGTGAATTGAAGGACGGAACCTCAATAGGCGACGGTGAAGGAGACGACGGCAGCGGCGGAGGCTCCGATGGCCCCGCGACCTGGACCCGGACTCTGCGCCGCGGTCGCGAAGGGTGCCGGCCTCGCGGAGTCGGCCGCGCGGGAAGTGGCGGCGGCGGCGAGGCGAGGGTGTCGTCGATGGGCGCGTCGTCGTCATCGCCGCCCCCCGCTCCTCCTCCGCCTCCTCCTCCTGATCCTCGCATCAGAGAGTGGAGCATCGCCTCCAGGGAGCTCAGGGCGGACATCGCCATGGCCGGCGTTCTAGACAACAGCAGAAATGCAAACGAGGCAAGGGCACGGCGGCGCGCGGGTGTAGTCGCGAGCCGATTCTTATATCCTCGTCAGATCGCATCAAGATTTCGTAGCGCCAGCGCGCGATGCGTGACGAGTTTCGGGTGAGGAGAGCCGAATTCGCAACGAGTTGCTGCAGCATCGATAATAGGAAGCCGTTTATTGATCGACGAGCGAGAAGGTGCATGCGCGCATGCATGGAGATGTTTTTTTTTTTAAAAAAAAAGGAAGCCAAAGCGATGGGATTATTGAAGAGAGGAGAGGAGAGGAGAGCATCCGGGAATATAGGATCTCTTTGAGAATAACCACAGTCCACAGACATCGGTGTAGGCCTGGCCTCTTCACACTTCCTCAGCCAAAAGGAAACATGTTTATCATCACTGGTACAGTGCCCGTGTTAACGTTACATCTATATATATTTAATAATGCAAATCAAACAACCAATAAAACTAGAATGATACTCTGCGTGTTACTGGTGGAACTTTCCTAAAAATAAAATTGTTGCATGTATAAATTAAACCTATATGTTCTTACATCCATTCTTACAAAAATTAGCAGGCAATGAAAGAATCCAGTGAAAAACTAACAGAATTAGATCAAATTATAAGATGATGAGATGGCAAAACAAATAACAATATATGAATGTCCTCTTATTTCTTATATATTGAAATTAAATTGTGGTTAGTGGAAATAATGGTGTGAACAATGAAAGAATCCGATAAAAAAACTAACAGAATTTGATCGAATTATAAGACAATGTAATGGCAAAACAAATGGCAATATATGAATGCCCTCTATATTTCTTATATATTAAAATTAAATTACGCTTAGTGAAGATGGTGCGAACAACTTGTATTAAGAGATTGAAAACATGATTATTAATGGAAGGTGATGTGGATAGATAGTGGGAAATGATGTAGATGTCTTGCATGTTGAAAAAAACTTGTAGTGGGGTTTAGCTTTATAAGAGATATAGATAGATATATTGTCAATGGGAAAAAATGCATGGAAAATAAAAATGAGATGACAATAAAATATATTGCCACTGGGAAAAAGAATAGGCCATCTAGAAGATTCCAGAGTATTATGCTCCAAACTTCTGATTGCTTTCACTTGAAGCCGGCGAAACATGAGAGTTCCCAACATAGAACAAACATTTTACCAAATCTCTTGCATGTTTCAAAAAACATTCTGAGGACAAATAATGCAACAAACTAAAAAGTCATGTGCAAAATACACCACTTGTGTTGTGTCTCAATGATCTTGGCAAATCTTAATTTGGGGCTCGCCTGGACTGACACCGGCTTCCTTTACATAAGAATTTGGCATGTTCCACTATCTTGTATTTGGATGAGTGCCAGATGCTGCTGAACCAAGCCTTATGCAACCCAGCATGACGTGTCTTTCTTGCCAATTGGGAGCTGGCGGCCTGATTCCTGCACAAAATAGTATATACTTATCAATGCAAATTAGATTGTATATTAGCACACAAAACTTTATAGTGACCAAACATTTACAGGAAAATGGCAAAGAAATGCTAGGTAAGTTATAACTGAGTTCTTGATGAACTTGATCACTTGGAGACGGTTGCACCCTACATATCAATGTCAACGGCGCGTATAGATTGATTGAGCTCTTTTGTTCTGAATCTTTGGATACAGTCTAGGCTTACACACTATCATTAGTAAAGTGGGAAATTGCAAAAGGTAGTTGTAGAAGTATCGGTTAAGTTTATATTGCTATGCATCTTTTGTTGAAAAGATGTATCCGTTTGTGTTCAGCCTAAAGAAAGCGAACTTAAAATCTTGCAACTTAAATTACTATCCATGTGCATATAGCTAGAGCGATGTTCCTGCTTTGTGGATCGATGGAGGCAGTGTAAGCGAGCGGCAGTGCTGACACGAGAGAGTGGTATATTTTTTGTGAGACTCTGACATGCAGGTCCCACATATCCAAGGGATGATTTTTTCTCGATTAGCTATGATACATCTCTCCTAAAAATCTTATTTTCCTCAATTAATTTAACTGGACATGGCAAGTTTTAGGTATGGACAAAGGCAACATTGTCCATAAAAGTTTTCTCGGTTTGAGCACAACCTAAAACATTATTTTTAAGAGAAATGCTACAGGACACTCGGTTGTTTTGACAGGTTCCGACACCTGATTTTTTCTAGGCCGTGGCACTTCGCTCGACGCCCTTTCGCCTTCGCCCGTGACCTGATCGCGAGTGCTCCTCCGCATTCTCCCCGCTGGTCCCCACACCGACGCTCCCTCCCCCGTCCCCGACGCTCGCCCCCCGCACCGCCGTCGTCATCCCCTCCGGCCCCGACGCCTGTCCTTCTCCCCTCCGCCGTGGCCCCCCAGGTCGCCCCCGCGCCGTCGTCGTCGTCCCCTTCGGCCCCGACGCCCATCCTTCTTCCCTCCGCCGTGACCCCCCAGGTCGCCCCACGCCGCCGCCGTCGGCCCTCCGCCGCCACCACCGCGTCTCCCTCCGCCCCTGCTCGCCTGCTCTCTGTCTGTGCTCTGGTTGGGTGGTTGTCTCCCGTGGAATTTGTGAAGAATTTGATGACATTTGTGCATAATTTGGCATATATTTCTCTGATGTCTGCATTCCATATAAATAATTTATATTTTTTTTGAAAAAATTTACATATATTTGTCTGAGATATGTAATAAGTTATGTTAAATATAGTAATAAAAACAATATAAATACTTCATCCGTTCTAAAATATCTATTGTTTTCACTTTTTGAGAAACAACTTTAACAAAAAAAATATATTAAAAAATATTAATATTTATGATATATAATTAATATCATGGCAAAAATCTTTGAATCTGGTTTCTTCGTAACGAAACCGTTTCTTCAAGAGGCTTTTCCCTTTGTACCATTAAAAAAGATGACCTTTTTCTACAGGTCACTAAAAAGTTTGGACTTACCTAAGTGCCATGACACTTTATTTCTTTGCCCCTCAAGCCATTCCGTCCATTTTCGCTGGTAACGGTGTGTAATAGCGAGGAGAAAAGACCGAAGTATCCTCGGTCAAGAGAGGATGAGTGAAATTGTCGTTTGCCCTGTGTGCCACTCTCTGATCACGCAGGTCAAGACGCTTTTTTTAATCTGATATCTGATGCTGGGGCCGTGTGGGGGCTGGCCGGCTGGGGGAATATGCTGTGCAGCCCTATGCTTGACAGTGTTTTTTTTTTTGTAGAAGTGCTGCACTGCAGTGGAGTGGACGGTGGAAGCTGGAGAAGACAAACCGGATGGCTTTCTTTCTCTTCTATTCTGCCTTTCTTTCTTTTTCCCTGTGATGATGAGTGTGAGAGTACAGCCATACAGGGGATTCAGGGAACGATGGATCTTGCCATCTTGGTACCGAAAGAAACCTAAATAAATAAATATACAGTACCATTTATAAAAACATCTTATAGCTTAGAGTAAAATTGAAAATAGATCACTTACTTTCTATATAGGCCATGTTCGCTTCTCTTCTAATCCATCTTTTTCAGCCGAAACAATGTTTTTCTCTCCCAACAAATCAGCCGGAACAGTATTTCGACTTGTTTTTTTAGCGAAAACTTGATTTCACCATTATATCTTCATGCAAATCAACATCTCCATTGTTTTAGCCCTCCTTATCCCGCATCGTGCATCCGCCACTGCGGAGTAGTATCTCACTCGTTCATGAGTCAAATATTTTTAAATTTATTTAAATATATAGAAAAACACTAGTACATTCGGGAAACAGGTCACGCTTCTCATGAACACTGTTACACGATCATTTGATTTAAGGTGCTGTTTGGTTCGGCCTTCATGGCCTGTAATCAGTTAACAACGGTAATGGGTCTCGTTGCTTGTTGTTTGGTTGCTTCGGCCTGTAACCGATCACGACGTTATCAGATGACGGCCTGTAACCGATCACGACGTTATCGCTTCCCGCCCGGCTGCAAGGCACTAAAAAACTGAACCAAACAAATCTCGGTTTGCCTTCCCGTGCAACAGGTACCACATTACCGTACCTACAACCAATGAAATTAGACCTGGTTATGGGTCACTCGACCGGTCAACTCAACCCATCTCATAAAAACTCGAACCAATCCGGCCAACCCAACTTGTCGGATAAAAACTCGACCCAATCCGATTTGCCGGTACATCGAGTTGAGTTCAGGTCATTATTTTCAACCAATTTACCAATCCAACTAAAAAACCTCAACCTATAAAGTATAAGGGCAATCCCAATGATGCATTGATGATGGTTTCTATCCTCATTAAATGACTTGCCACGTAGGTAAAATGCTGACATGGCAACGTAATTAATGAAGAAAGAGAGCAAAAAATATAGAAATGGTTTCTTCATGAAGAAACCAGGTCTACTCTTGACCCAATGCACCAAGAAACCATGAAATGTCATTAGGGAGAAACCACCAGTTTCTAGGGAGCTCGTGTCGCACTCCCATTGGAGAAAAAGATAGAGTTGAAGAGAGAAAGAGAAAATAGTTATTACTCATAGAAACTATGGGTTGGAAAGCAGTATTTTTTTGTGCGATATCCTATATTATAAAAACTACTAGTTTCTTTCGTTGGGACTGCCCTAAAAACCTGAGAAATAGCCTGATACCACTAGACCTACCCATACGTTAGGTCGGGCTTACATCAAATATTTTAACTCAAGTCGACCTTACCTGGCGTTTGATCAGGTCTAAACAGACGTTTCATGATGTTCGAGGAACTCCAAAAACCTTGTTATATATTTTCGTATTGGTAGAAACATATAATTTTTTGAGGAAAACAGATCCCGCCAATAATTTTTTTCAACAAAATTTTTAAATACTTCCATCCTTTGTTTTTGTTTTCCCGCTCATTGAAGATAAATTCACATTATGTGCATCAAATAGTTAAACTCTTTTAAATTTGACTAGTTATATAGATATTTATAGCTTTAAATAACTTTATTATAAAGGTATATTTCATGATATAAGGAAATTTGACGTTGCGTGGTCAGGGAGTGGCACATAGGGCAAACAGCAATTTCACTCATCCTCCCTTGACTGAGGGCACTTCGGTCTTTTCTCGTCGCCGTTACACACCGTTACCAGTGAAAATGGACGGAATGGCTTGAGGGACAAAGAAATAAAGTGTCATGGCACCTAGGTAAGTTCGAACTTTTTAGTGGCCCGTAGAAAAAGACCATCTTTTTTAATGGTACAGAAGAAAAAGCCTCTTTCTTCAAACGAAACCGAGTGTCTCTTGTACCGATGCGCTAAGAAACGACGGAATCAGCGATGGGAGACTCAGCTCGTTTCTTCCTCTCGTCCGGATCCCTTGCGCCGCTGCCGCCAATTTCCCTCGCGCGCCCCTGCTTGGCTGTTCCCTCCGTCCGCGCACCACCGCTCGACGCCCACTCGCTCGCGGCCGCTCGCGACCCGCCTCGGCCTCGTAGATGCCGGCCGCCGCGCCCGGTCGCTGCTGCCGCAAGCACGCACGCCGTGGAGGACGCCGCTCCTCCTCACGCGCAAGCTGGGTCGGCCTCTCGCCCCTATTCGGCGTCCGCTCGGAAATCGCCGCCACCGCGCAGGATCTGGATCTCCTGCGCGCCTTCCTCCGCATCGTCGATTCCCTCAGAGGCACGGACGTCTTCGCCGCGGAGTGGATCGAGCAGGTTCGCGACACCGCCTTCAAGCTAGAGGACGTCGCGGACGAATGCTGCTACCTCTCCGGCCACGACTGGGGCTGGGTCAATGTCAGGGCCTGGTTCGCTCGCACTCTCGCGGAGACTGCACAAGGCACGGCCGCACGGGAGAGGCTTCGCTAGCTGTCCCCATGAAGGGGGCAGTACGGCATCCGCCAGGCCGATGAGTCCAGCTCTGCTCGGGAGGCTTCGTGTGGTTTCTGCACAAACAATCTTGAGACGAGAGAGGAAGATGGCGGATGATTGGTCATTTTTTTTTCTGGACACTGCAAGAAAATTTTGCATTGTGAATGTTAGTTTCCTAGTACAATGTTCTGTGCTATTGAAATTACTCCAGTTTTTTTTATTAGTATTGTTCTAATAAATTTATTTAAAGATACAAATGTTGTACGTATTTTATACAAATCGAGTTAAACTTATGACACGGAAATCCAAAGCGATAGATAATTTGAGACGAAGAGAGTATAGTTAAAAGGTAGTGTAAATGCATGGCAAAAAATCAAGTGCTAGGAGCTCCCTAAACAGTCAAGGTGTTGGATAGACATGCTCAGCTTTTTGTAGATCTAGACATGAGAGATTGCATTTTTTATCAAACTTAGGCCCCGTTCGATTTACCCCATATTCGGTTTGTTCGGCTTGTTTTTTCAGCTGGAATAGTATTTTTCTCTCACAATAATTCAGCCGAAACAGTATTTTTTAGCCAGTTTCAGCCAAGATTCAGACCAGCGAACGGGCCTTACGTTTGACTCGTTTGGTATAACTCTACTTTTAATGATATTTTTGTTTCAGCTTCACAAGAAGCTCCACTGCTAAAACTAAAATTATTTTAAGAAAATATTTAGTAAAATAACTTTTTATAGTGGAGAGAAATTGATATTTTCCAGCCCCATTAGGCCTTCAGAAACTCTACTCGACAATTGTGAGAGTTGAAGACTGGTACATTTTTATCCGTTTGGTATAAAAAAAATGTGAGAGACAGCTTGGCTGCTGGACAAGCAGACAAGGTCCAGTTTAGTTTACAAAAAATTTTACAAAATTTTTCACATTCCCCGTCACATCGAATCTTTGGACGCATGCATGAAGCATTAAATATAAATAAAAAATAAAACTAATTACACAGTTTAGACGAAATCCACGAGACGAATCTTTTAAGCCTAATTAGACTATGATTGAATACTATTTGTCAAATAACAACGAAAACGCTACAATACTCATTTTGCAAAATTTTTTGCATCTAAACAAGGCCCAAGTTGTGCCATCAATAAAGTGGAACCCCGGTATCCCTCTTAACTCTGAACCAGTTCCGATGAAACGGTAACGTGCCGGCTCACCGCGCGGGCTTTTTGGAATTCGACCATTATGGAAAGTGGGCTTTGGCGATTTGTCATCCCGCAACGGGGCTTCGCCACCTAGCCATTACAAAACGCGACCCATCCGCGAGAATGCTATCCGATGACTTTGGAACCCTTTTCTTCCTCTTATGCGCCTGTCCCTTTCCTCTTTCTTTCATCGGTGCTTGCACGGATGGAACGGAGGGGCGCAGAAATGTATCGAGCTTGGCTGTTGCTGCTTCTCCGAGCACCGAGCGAGCCCCCCCACGGTGAGCACCCCCCACCCACGGTGAGCCCCCCACGCCCCAGCGCCCCCACCCACGGCGAGCAGGCTGCTGCTGCTTCTCCGAGCACCGAGCGAGCACCCCCACGACGAGCACCCCCCATCCACGGCAAGCCCCCCCCCCCCACGGCGAGCACCCACCCCCACCCACGGCGAGCGACCCAACGCCCCTAGCGCCCAGCGCCCCACCCATGGCGAGCGCCCCCAGCGTCCCCACTGCCTGCGCCCCATGGTAGCGCCTCCCCGTCGGCCATGGAGTACAGCACGGCAGCGACGCCTCCAAGGTCGGCCATGGAGAACAGCAGGTACTCAGTACCTCGAAGCCAAAGAATTTCAAACAATGAACTCCCTCTTGTTCATTGCGAGTAATGTAAGTGTCGGTTTCTCAAGGTCTTGACAACGAAGACGGACAAGAACTACGGCCGCCAGTTCTACATTTGTCCAACTCGAACGGTGAGAACACCTAACTGTAAATTTTGTGTGATTTGATAACTGAGTCGATTTGATTGGTTTCCCTTTATTTGGCGACAAAGAGAAGGTGTTGGTTGTCCATCTTAGGAGTGGGAAGAGGGGTATGAGCAATACTTGGTTGACAAAAAATTGGTGCCTTCAGATTATCAATCTGTTTTCGAGTCTACTAAGTTGCCGCAACAAGTCCTAATTGTCGAAAACAAGGCGAACTGTGGAGAATCAAGCCAGGAAGAACAACTTAAGCATTTTAGGGAGATAGTAATGTTGCTGAAATGATTGATTCTTGTTTGTGGACTTGTGTTAGTTAGCAATTTGTATGCAATTGTCAAGAGTGGGTGAATCTTGTGTACTTGTTATCAAAATGTATCAGTTGTGCCAATGTATCAAAATGGCACTAAACACTTCTCTGCTCCTACCATTTGCAGTAGTAGTAACAACATACAATTAAGTTTCAGAAACACACAAGTCTGGTAGCACATATGTTTTCAAATGAAAAAGGTTCACAAACTCATACAGAACACACACAGGTTATGAAAATGACACCGGTTCTTAGATTTTTTTTTTCATTTTCCTTGGGACCAACTTCTTCGGTGTCGTTCTCTTCGTGTTCCTTGAGTAGTGTTGGGCGACCCATCAGTAGGTTGGCCATCTGTGCCTTCTCCCATCAAGAATACCAAGTGGCTGAAAAAAGGAACAAAATTAAGTAACTGAACATTGCAACTTTCAGGAAGTATAGATGGCTGACATTACTGTCTTTACCTTCTTATCAGCCTAATTGGGTTGTCTTGCAAGATTGTTTCATTGGTCGGTTTGGTGGGGTTGGTTACTACAATTGATTTTTTTGAACAAATGGGACTATAGCAGTATCATTCATGGCTTGCACAGTTGCATTTTTAACTTGCACAGTTGCATTTTCAGCGTGCACAATGTCATTCTCAGCTTGCACAGTAGGGTTTTCAGGCTCCTTATCTTGCTTCTTTGCCCTTTTTGTTGGGACTTTAGCATTTGGCCCATATCTAGTAGTGTTTTTCCTGGGCTTCCTTTTCCTGCAGGGAGGAAAATAGTAAAAAAATTTAAAACAACATGGTGCAATCAATAAATAAATAAAATGAAGAAAAAAAAGATGCTACATTTTCTTTGTCCCATTTAGCTTGCACTTTTAGCTAGTTTCTCCATGACCCAATTCACCGCACCACTTGCACTTTCTTTTTCCTGCAATTAGTTGTCTCTTTCCCTTAGCATCTTCCTTAGCTTCTATTTCTGCATCCTTATCGGCCTGATTGGCAGCATCCTTTGTATCTTTTTTGCTCATGCCACCACTTCCCCCCTCCAGACATCCTTTGATTCGCAGTTTTCTAGGCTTTCCAGCAGGTCTTGTAGCTAATGGGGCGTTAACTGCAAAGTCAAGCACAACTTCAGGCCACTGGGTCTTATCTAGAAGTGGCTCTATCAGTCTCTTATAAGCATTCTTGAACCTCTCCACTGAGTAATAATCATAAACAAAGTCTTCCATCTTAACATCAGAACTTTGTTGTGTTGTTACGAGGACCAAGGCATGCTGACAAGGTTTTCCAGTGTGCTGCCACTGAACACAGGTACATTCATGCAAATGTGACTTGACAATATGCCTGTTATGTGTGCTGGTTGTGTCATGTATCTCTACAGCAAAAGCACCTGCCTTCACAACTGTTAGGCTTCCTAAACCTCTAGTCCTTGCTTTTAATTGTTGTAGTACTGCAGGTAGGATCCTACCATAAAGCTTCTCTAAAATTGCACGTCTCTTGTTCTATAGTGTCATTATCATCTCTCTAATCTTGTAAGCAAGCTCAACTATAGGTAGGTCTTTCCAATCTTTGATTCAATTATTGAAACTCTCTTCAAGGTTGTTGGTAACATAGTCATACTTAGATTTCAGGGTTGAAGGCACTTCTCATCCATAACAATTTGTGATGGTTTTAAAGCCATTCCAATACATCAGGGCTAGCTGTTACAATTTGGTTCAAGAAATAACTGAATACTTGAGGCCTATATGTTCTTGCTGCATGATACATCTTTGAAAAAATATCTTCCCCAAATCTTTTAATAAAATTCTGCATTAGATGCCTAAAACATTCTCTATGTTAAGCTTGAGAGAACACATCTTTTACTGCTTTTTCTAACCCTTTGCATGCATCGGTGCAAATAGCAAATACTGGTAGGTGTCCTATGACCTTATGTAGCTGACTCATAAATCATGTCTAATTATCTATTGTCTCACCATCTATGAAACCAAAAGCAAGTGGATACATCCAATTGTGACCATTTATAGTAGTACTGTAGCCATATGCCCATTCCATCTACCATTAAGTGTTGTTGAGTCTATGCTAACATAAGGCCTACAACCCTCCAAAAAACCATCAATGCAAGGACTTAATGCACAAAAAAATCTATGGAAGTAGAATTTCTCATCTACCTGCTTTATGTCAATTTCAATGACACTTCCAGGTGATTGCTGCAGTACCTCTGCCCTTCAATTGAATAACATTTGGAAGTTCTGTTGCCAGCTGCCAAACAACTCCTCCAAGGCAATCTGTCTTCCCTTACATACGGTGTTATAGTGAATCTGACACTTGTGCTCATCTTATAGCAGTTCTGCATGTTTTTGGTGCCTATGGTGGAATCCTTCTTAAGGTGATGAATGACCTTTGATGCCACCCAGGCACTTGATGGAGTGGTGGTCCTCCTCCTTGCGCAGTATGCAGAGCAATCAAAGCTGTAACATGCAACAAGCCAATAGCCAGAATATTAGATATTTACAACCAAAAAAAATGGTGACATACAGTTAGCAAAAGTTATACACCTTGACGATCATCTCATCAGGTTATGTTCGCCCATTAATATGCCAAGGGCAATCATCTGCATTGCAATCAGTAATATATCTCTTCTTATTTGTTTTGACTAAGTGCACTTCAAACTCCTCATTTGTTGCAAATTGTTTCATAGCCGGTCTAAACTCCTTCATGTTTGGATACACGGTGTCAATATCCATACATGGCCTGTTAGGATCATAAGCATAGAGTCTTTCCCCTAGTACGTGATCATTAATAGGAATTGCAACACAAGTTATGTCAATATCAATGTCAGCAGTTCTATTTCCAGCTACGCTGTCCCTCTCAGCAGCAGCATGAGACTCAGCCTCACTAGGCCTATCGTGCTGATCATCATCAGTTCTCAAACCTAAAAGACAGAACAACTGATCCTCTTCAATTATATCTAGCACACCCTCACCCTCTTCATCAACTGTATCAACAATCTGCAGTCTGTCTCAATCAACACCTCCATAACATTCTATAGCCTGTGAACTACCAAGGACATCACATGTTTCCTGTTCTACAGGCTTATCATTGCTACCAACATCTCCAATTTATTCTGCTGCATCTACACTAACCTCAGGCTCCGCATCGAGGCCCGGAGAAATTGATTTTTTTGACAAGGTCACTGTATTGGCTTCCCAAACTAAGTTTGAACAATACAAACACCGAAAGAAAGAGGAATCATACCGAATGAGGTCACTCCATTTGCAGTCCATGGGGATTTTGATTGCTCTTTGTTACCCTAGCAAATTCAACCATGGAAGGCAGGGCGCGCGCACATCTGGAGAGGACGACGCGTAGGGGAGAGGTAGCGCGCGGGGAGAGGCAGGACGTGGGGGAGCTGGCCGTGGGAGAGGTGGGCCACCGTGGGGGAGCTCGTCGTGGTAGAGGGCACCCGCTCGCTCCTCGTTCGACGCTCGGAGAAGAAGCAGCAGCGTGCTCGCCATGGGTGGGGGCGCTGGGTGCTCGGCGCTGGGGGCGTGGGGGGCTCACCGTGTGTGTGTGTGGGGGGGGGGGGGGTGCTCGTCGTGGGGGGGATCGCTCGGTGCTCGGAGAAGAAGCAGCAGCCAAGCTCGATCCGTTTCTGCACCTCTCCGTTCCGTCCGTGCGAGCACCGGTGAAAGAAAGAGGAAGGACACGGACAGAAGAGGAAAAAAAAAGGGTCCAAAGTTTATTGGGGCTTTGTTTAGATTGAGGTTAGGAATCAGTATTTGGCACTGTAGCACTTCCATTTGTATTTGACAATTATTGTTCAATTATGGCCTAACTAGGCTCAAAAGATTCGTCTCGTAATTTACAATCAAACTGTGTAATTAGTTATTTTTTTATCTACATTTAATAATCCGTACACGTGTCATAAGATTCGATACTGATGGAAAGAGAGTGAAAAAACTTCAATCTAGCGCGAAGCCCGTTGCGGGAAGGCGAGTTACGGAAGTCCACTTGGAGTTGCAAAAAGCCCCACCGCGGGTTTCTCCATGTCCATGGACGGCCCTGCCACCTCGCCGGCGAGCGAGGTGCCGTTCCGCATCAGCTTCTCCGGCCACGGCGGCCACCTCCGCCTCGACGCTACCCCGCACACGCCCAGTCCCATTCCGGACTTCGTCCTGGTACGCTTGCGATCCCCGCTTCCGCCCTAAATCACTCACGGCGTTCAATGCAACTTGTAAACCCTAAACCCACCGTTGTGGCGATGACGACCGCAGCCGCCGGCTTACCCGGCCGAGAGCCCGAGCAGCGTGAAGGAGTACCTCGAGAGGAACTACCTCAACCCCGAGCTGCACCTCCCCACCGCGGCCGATAGCGGGAGGGTGTGGGATGTCGATTGGTTCGCCCTGGCCAGGCCGCCCCTGGAGCCCTCCGCCCCCCGCACCACGCTCGCTCCCGCCTGGGTACCGCCTTTCCGGCGCGGCCGGCAGAAGCTGCAGTCCGCGTCGGAGTCCGCGTCGGAGTCGCAAGTGTGGGATCCTGAGTCCGTGCAAATGGATATGGTCGACGTGTTCGATTCGGGGACCGGGGGTATAGCGCCTCGGATGCCTGGTCCGGCGAAGGACTTCGTCAGGGGGAGCATCAACAACAGACCTTTTCGTCCAGGCGGTCTGCAGGATGACACCGCTGAGGCGTCTGCGCTGGAGAAGGCGTTCCCAGAGGGTGCACGGAATGGTGATTGGGTGCGTGAGCTCATGAGTGGTGGCCCAGCGCAGGTTGCTCCTCCAGGGTTCCGTAAGGGATTGGAGCTGGGTCAGTTGAAGGTTTGATCCTTACTTGTGTCTCTTCCGCCATGTAACCACAATCACTGATGTGGATGTGCCAAACTGTACGGTGGCTGGTACTTTTCTTGTAGGAGTATAAAAGCCATTGGAAGTGTTTCCAGAATGGAGAACTTGTAGAGGAGCAACCTGCACCATCATCGAATGACACAATGGTAATCAGAGCACATATTTTGCATTTGAACATTCCACATTTGTGCTTACTTTGCCATTGTAGAGTTGTAGTCTCGATTATCCCTTTGTTCTGCAGGAAAAGTACTCTGTGCAGTTTGATGATCTTTTCAAGATAGCGTGGGAGGAAGATGCTGCCAACAAGTTGTTGCAGGAGGGTGTTGTTGAACAATCTGCTGAAGGTGAAGGAATCAATGGTACTTTATTGTTCTCATACATCATATGTTCAAGTTACATGAGTACACTGTCTTGGCAAATTGTAATAGCTAAAAGATAATGGGACATTATAACCACTGTTGCTACTAGGACATTAGCATTTCAGTTCATTTGCCAAAGCCTGGTTATTTGTTAAGCTTTTCATTTTCCATTGGCAGAAATTGGCGAACAAAAAGTTGATGCATTGCAGGATGCTTCCGAGACTATAACAACTTTAGATGCTGAGAAACAGGAAGTTGATGTCATAAGGGATGTTCCTGAAACTCAAACAGACTTGGATCAAATGTTATCTTCCGAAGTACAGGCTGCTGCAGGCAGAGAACCAGGTGTATCAGGTGATGAGAAGCCAACACAGGATGGCATGGTAAGCACTCTTTATGCCTTTTCTTCTATCTCACTTCCTATGCTGTGCTTCTTGTTCCGTAAGCTTCAGTGGTGGATAGCGTTGCAGAAATGATAAGTGGTCTGGTCTCACAATTCTCTATAGATCATGGATGAAGCAATAATGCCAATGTATCTCTATTTCACCTATAGGTTTGGGCACTTGTTGGTGGGGACGAAGACATAGCGACTAAGTTCTACAAACTCGTTCCAGATATGGCAATCGAGTTTCCATTTGAATTGGATAAGTTCCAGAAGGAGGTAAGGTACTCATATGCATCCTTTTCTGTTTCAATGTATTCTCCATATACTACATCATCCAAGTGCATACACTGCTTTTTTTACTTGGACTTTGATAGGCAAATTCACACTACAATACATGCTTATAATTGTAAATACTTCGTCTATGTTTGGCAGCCTTAGCCTGCAATTTTACTTCACGGTATACACTCGGTCGCGGCTTGATTTGTATTAGGACATACTGACATAGATACTTTCGTAGTATACATTCAGCCTGTGGCCATCTAAACAATTTTACTTCTATTGCGTTGCAATACCACATTAGATATTTCCTTAAAAGAACACAAGTTTGCATATCTCTGTGAGAAGTTTAAAAGCCAGTCCAGTCTAGGGTTGTCCTTCCTGGAATACAAGATTACCAAGGAATTTTAAATGAAAAGAAACATCTAGTGAACCTATATACCCTTTCCTCTATTTCCTGTGGGAACTATTTGTTACAAGGTGTCTTAGTTGGTATCACTACCTATCTGCTTTTGAACTCATAAAATTATGTTTTTAAATGCTTGGTATAGTTGCTAATCTATATTTCTTTTGTCTACCAAGCACAGGCTATATATTATCTCGAGAAGGGTGAATCAGTCTTTGTTGCAGCCCATACTTCGGCTGGAAAGACAGTTGTTGCTGAGTATGCATTCGCATTAGCAACAAAAGTATGATTTCGTTTGCTCTTTCTTACTTTTTGGGTAATTTTGCTCATTTTAAACTGCCTAGCATCTTCCACACTTAATAGCTTCTAAACCCTTGCGTTGAGCCCCCAACTTATGTTAGGAGGGAAATCTTTAACTTAGCATTACATTTTTTAGTTGCCTTGAGAAGTATTCAGTTCTTACTTTCTGATAAGATTCATTTCTGCTTTTCTCAGTAGATTGATCTTTAGATTACATGCTCCAGTGCACTCTCTCAGAGTTCCTCACCGTAATAGTTGATTTAAACCCACACCGTAATAAAAAAGAAAATGTTAGCATTGATCTTATGATGACAGATAATTTTGTTTGCAGCATTGCACTAGGGCTGTCTATACTGCTCCTATTAAAACTATCAGCAACCAGAAATACAGAGATTTTTCTGGGAAGTTTGATGTGGGACTTCTGACAGGAGATGTTAGCATCAGGCCAGAGGCAACTTGCTTAATTATGACTACTGAAATATTGCGTTCAATGCTCTACAGAGGTGCGGACATTATACGTGATATTGAATGGGTAGGCCATCACTTCTGATTTGTTCACTGTGTTTTACTCTGTGCCTTCAAATTTCACTTTTATAATCTTGTAAACGGATCGTGAGTGCTGATGTGTGTTTAATTGTACACTCAGGTAATCTTCGATGAAGTGCATTATGTAAATGATGCTGAAAGAGGTGTAGTCTGGGAGGAGGTTATTATAATGCTCCCGACGCACATTAACATTGTTCTTCTTTCGGCAACGGTACAGATTTAGCGTAAACAGCACTTTTACTCACTATGTTCACTATCAACGAAACATTCTGTGTACTGCCTGTTGAAACAGTTGCTCAATAATAGCTAGGCACAGTATGACATACTAAGGGCACCCACAAGGCCACAACAGTATAGTAAGCTGCCCCCTATAATAGCAGTCCTCATCTACAGACAGGATAAAAGAACACTTGTCCAATAATCTATCTATTGGCACAAACTGCAAGAAATAATAATGCCCACAAGTAAGAATGATAGTTTGTAGAGTGGTTTCTAGAGTGGCATGGCATGGAAACTAGTTAGTGGTGTCTGGGTTAGGGTTGTCCTAATGCCATTTGCAGTTGCTTTTGATCTTTTGAAATAGTTGGCGCATAACTCTGATCTTAGGTGAATTTTGGTAGCAAGTGTGATTGTCCAAGATTTATAGCATGCAATTATGGTCTTATATTGCTATTACCCTGTTTTTGCGTTGGATTTGCGGTCATACAAGAAGGGATCGAGTTCGGAACGATGATATACATGAGAGAGTAGGGGTAGCGCCAATTGAAGAAAAGCTTGTCCAACACTGGTTGAGATGGTTTGGACATGTGCAACGGAGACCTCCAGATGCACCGGTGCGTAGTGGAATCCTAAGTCAGGATAGTAACGTGAAGAGAGGCAAAGGAAGACCGAAGTTGACTTGGGTAGAGGCAATAAAAGGAGACTTGAAAGGATGGAATATACCCAAAGACTTAGCCTTAGATAGGAGTGCTTGGAAGACAGCTATTCACGTGCCTGAACCTTGATTGCTTCTGTGGGGTTTCAACTCTAGCCTACCCCAACTTGTTTGGGACTTAAAGGCTTTGTTGTTGTTGTTGTTGTTGATTGCTATTACCCTGTTTCTTGATATACATGCAATAAAGTGACATGTCTGCTGATGTTAATTGTGCAACTTTTGGCTGGCAGTATCCAACCACAAATAGTACTGCATGAAAACAATATAATTGAAAACTGGTCCTCTAAATATGACTTTATATGATAATTTGATATCAAATTACCATTTGAATGCATTGCAAATAATCAATTTTTTTGTATATTTTTTTATCTAACCCTCAAGAGAATTGCATATCATTTCATTAAGAGAGAAGAGAGTACACAAAGGGAGGGCATCTCCCCCCCCCCCCCTATCGGTTCAAAGAACAGAATGACACCTGGCCTTTTTCTACGAATATCTAAAGTTCGAAAACTTTGTATTGTTTCACTTGTTCAAATTTGCTTTGCAGTTTAACCCTATTTGTTTCTTCTCAGGTCCCAAATACTGTTGAATTTGCTGACTGGATTGGTCGGACAAAGCAGAAGAAAATTTGTGTCACGTCGTAAGTGCACTTAGTATAAATTTTATGCTAATCAATTACACTCCAGGCCCTTTGAACTATATTGTCACTAGGCTGGCTAGAGTCATCCAATTAGCTCTTTTGTTCATGCTAGTGAGTGAAGCCTGGTAACATATCATAGTGCTCCTCTAGTTCCATAATTCTTGTCATTTTGGACAATAATTAAGCTCAAATTTTTAGAATTTGACTATCGATGCCTTTTAAAAAATTACTTTGAAGGCACTGAGGTAGCAATAGCATGTGTAGATTAGTTTTTAAAAGTACATTAATGAAATTTTATATTTATTGATTTTTTATACAACAACAACAACAACAACAACAAAGCCTTTAAGTCTTAAATGGAGATTTATTGATTTTTTATAAATATTTAAAATCATAGTCAAACCTATGTCCGGAGACTGTGTTGCTTCCCAAAATGACAAGGATTATGGAAGTAGATGGGTTTTTTTGGGGGTGGGGTGGGGGTGGCGGGTGTTGGTGAATGTGGGGATTTTACATCAATTTGCATCTTGGTGGCAGTTATCCTAAAAAGCCTAGTGTTCGAACTACATATTAGTTAGGCAGAATTTTGAATTTAAGATGCCAGTCTTGATTGATTCAACATAGTGTTCACACCACTTCGAATATTAGTTAAAAATTTGGACAAAATCTGAATGGAGCAACTGAAAGGGCTACACTTTAATAAAACAAACTCAGTTGAGGGGCAAAAATTAACACACTTAGTTTAAAGGGACTTGCTTATACATATTTGGATAGTATATGGGGTCAGATCAACAAAACTAGAATTTAGGGGGTTTGGTTGCAGGCTGACCATTTAAGTCGATAATAGTTTTGTTTTGCCTTATGTGCACTTTTGAATATACTTGGATACTTGGACTATAATTTTGATCACAGTTTGGTCATCATGTGTTCACCAGGACCAACAAAAGGCCTGTTCCGCTTGAGCATTGCTTGTTCTACTCTGGAGAGGTGTACAAAATATGTGAGAGGGACATGTTTCTTACTCAAGGATGTAAAGAAGCAAAAGATGCTTTCAAAAAGAAAAATTCGAATAAGTTTGGAGTGAAACCTGGTCCAAAGTCAGGAACCCCTGCAGTACGTGCTGGAACTCAAGGCAAAAATCCAGATACATCCAACAAGGGGAGAGATCAGAAGTACCCAAAGCACCACAATTCCAATTCAGGAGCAGCCACAGTTCAACAAAGCTCCTCAGGGCCAAAGAGATTTGAAACTTTATTTTGGATGCCACTTGTGAATAACCTTCTGAAGAAATCCCTTGTGCCTGTATGTGAGATAATAGCTTTTGTGATGTCTCTATCATGCAATTATAAATTTTGTTGGACCTTTTTTTCTTTTCATCGTTTACACTGAATTCGTTTGATCCTTAATTTGAAATCTGAAGCCAGTCTCAATATGTTATAAAATGACAAGTAGTCTCAACATTTTGGGAATGGACTTGTCTCTTTTTATCATAACCATGTCATTTCACATTTGACAAATTCCTTTCTGATCATTTAGATGATCCTTTAACAGGTGGTGATTTTTTGTTTCTCAAAGAACCGCTGTGATAAATCGGCAGATAGTATGTTTGGCGCTGATCTCACCAGTAGTTCGGAGAAAAGTGAAATACGTGTCTTCTGTGACAAGGCGTTTTCACGTAGATCTGATAGGAACCTTCCACAGGTGATCTAGTGACATGTGCAAATTTTAGTCCTGTACACCTCACCTTGTAAACCTATGCTTCTGTTAATCAGTTCAAAGTTTTAAACTTTGACCTCCTCGATAGGTTGTAGGAATACAAAGCCTTCTGCGAAGAGGAATTGGAGTACACCATGCTGGACTTCTCCCTATTGTGAAGGAAGTTGTTGAGATGCTATTCTGTCGTGGTGTAATCAAGGTTATGCTTTGAACATCTGGTATATGTACGGCATTTAATTACATGATAGATGCTGCTGTACCTAGTACGAACCTTGGTGGAAGAATTGTATTGTTGTTTGTCTTAGATTGTAAATGCTAACCAGTGGCCACTGGCTTAGTCCATCCTGTCCAAAGTTATTGCAGTCATGCAGACTCTAACTTTAGCAACCTATACCATACGCAGTTGTTCTTTAACTTGAATGGACAGTCCAACAGAAAAATGATAGTCCTAATAACATCATAGTGCTCCTGAAAAGTTAATTTTGTCCAACGCTCCAGCGACAAATATAGCATGTTCTGGTACATTTGTCTTGTAATTAACAAATGGTGAACTTCTGACTTCTTGAACTCATTGTAGGTACTGTTTTCCACTGAGACATTTGCAATGGGTGTTAATGCACCAGCAAGAACGGTGCGATTCTATTTTTTTTTTTATATTTAGGGTTTCAATGCTTTGGCATCTTGAACAAATCGCTCTAGTATCTATTTCTAGGTTATGTGGTACCTCTTGCATTCTACTGTCTACATATTAATTTTACTTATGTTACTTCAACCATGGGAACAGAATTCCTTTACTTATCTTGTCTCTTTTTCCGCATATTCTGTTGTTTGTTGTTCTTACACTTACACTTACACTTACACTTACACTTGATGCATTGCCCAGTGTTTCTTTGTTGGAAAGAGAGCTCATTTAACATAGATGCTTGAGACGCACAGATGCATGCCTTAATTTCCTTGTTTCTTTCTGCACATTTGGACTGAGCTAACTGTGCATATGTCACACTTGCTTTTCCCATGCCCTTTTAAACTCATGATCATGAAGCTAGCTCTGAGCCTATCTCAGTTTTGACCCAACAGGTTGTGTTTGATTCTCTAAGAAAGTTTGATGGAAAAGAACACCGAAAATTGCTTCCAGGGGAGTATATTCAAATGGCTGGGCGAGCTGGTCGGAGAGGACTTGATAACATTGGTACTGTGATCATTATGTGTCGTGATGAAATTCCTGAAGAAAGCGATTTGAAAAATCTGATCGTTGGAAAACCAACTCGTTTGGAATCTCAATTTCGATTAACATACACTATGATACTACATCTTCTGCGTGTGGAGGAAATGAAGGTATATCATTATGCTTCCCTGGTTAGATATGTTTCTATTTTCAATTCTCAACTTCATATTTTAATGTGGATCTGTACCTGGGCCTGCCTACACATTTGAAACCTTGTTATAAGAATGAAAACAAAATTAGTCAAGACATTTATGTTGCTCCTGCAGCAGTGCTCATGTTCTTTTTAAAAATACTTTGTCTGTGCGTGTGCATTTCTGCAATAAAGGCATCCCCTATTTATTCAGCGCGAATTGTAGTTGTGTAATAGTATTTGTGGCAATACTATTACTGTCCTTGTACAGTTTAGCTCTATATGATAGTCCATTGGGCTCATGGAATGCCACATGGTAGCAGTGCACCAGGTGAAGCCTTATCAGACTACTGCACCACTACCCTCAAGGCCTTAATGTAACTTAGTTCCAAGGCTGTCTTTGATTGACTATCTGCTCAATACTGTATATTCCACTGGTCTTTTGATGTTTACTGTTACAATTGGCACTGATCTTTTATGGGCAAAGGAGGAAAACACAATAGATTCTGCTATAGCAATTTTACTTTCAATTGAAATGTACTCAATACACAACGTTGTTAATTAAATTTAGATCTAAATAAGAACTTGTTAAATTACTATAATACAATCTGACTATTCTAGGTGGATATGGTCGCACTTTTTTATGCTATATAAGTAAGTTTTATGAGCATGTGCACTCCAATAATCAGCTTTTGGAGATCAGGTTTTCAAATCCACAATCTTGAATCAGCATTTTCAAAGCCACAAATTGGAATAAGCTTTTCCAAAATCTGAAGCTCAAACAAAACAGGCCCTTAGTCATGCTCATGTATAATTACTTTCATCTCAAGTGCACAATCTGTATGTTGTAACTAGGTACTTCACCTAAATTCGCAGTGTTCTTATTTCTGAAAAACACTTTTTTTCCTTTTCCACAACGGACAAACCGAATTTCATTACTTATAAGCAACGAAATTACAGGAGTTCAACTTTCTGAAAAAACACTTGAAGGCTACATTGTGTATGTTAGATGTATAGGATATATATGTATTTCCCCTCTGTTTGGAGGGTTTCTTTGCACATTGTACATTGTGTATCTGCCCTTTTGGGCCTGGCAATACAGTTGGTTGGCCTCATTCTAGTCCTTCTAACATGGTGTCAAGCTCGGTTTTCCATCCTTACCTTCTGCTGCTGAGCGACGCCGGCGATTTCTGCCCAACCCCGCCGGCCTCGGCATCCCACCCTCGCGCTGCTCCGCCCCGGCCATCCGCCCGCACGCGCGGCTCCTGCGCCAGCTGCACCTGCGCCGGCCACTTCCGTGTCGGCCCGCGCCGCCTAGCAAGCTGCCCGCCTGCGCCGGTCCACCCCTCGCGCGGCCACCTGCGCTGCCACGCGCGGCCGGCCGTGCCACCTCACGCGCGCCTCTCTGCTCGGTCCGGCTCTGCAGCGTCTCAGTGAGCAATTCTTGATGTCTGATTTGGGTCCTCTTCGTTACTTCCTTGGTCTTGAGACCACCTCTAGCTCTGATGGTATTTTCCTCTCCCAGGAGAAGTACACTCAGGACCACCTTTCTCGTGCTGCCCTCACTGATCACTGAACCGTTGATACTCCTATGGAGCTTGGTGTTCACCTAAGACCCACTGATGGTGCACCACTTGCTAATCCCACTCGCTATTGTCAGCTTGTTGGGAGCCTTGTTTACCTTGGGATCACCCGTCCTGACATTTCTCACCCTGTCCACATCTTGAGTCAGTTTGTCTCGGCTCCTACCCAGCTCCACTATGCTCACCTCCTTCGTGTTCTGCGATATCTTCGTGGAACTATCTCTCGCCGCCTTTTCTTCCCTCACTCTAGTTCTCTTCAGCTTCAGGCGTACTCTGATGCGACCTGGGCGAGTGACCCCACGGATCGCTACTCTCTCTCAGCTTATTGTGTTTTCCTAGGCTCTTGATTGCCTGGAAAACCAAGAAGCAGACTGCTGTTTCCCGCTCGAATGCTGAGGCTGAGCTGTGTGCTATGCGACTATGACTGCAGAGGTGACATGACTCCGATGGCTCCTCGAGGACCTTGGTGTGCCTGTCACTGCACCCACTCCTCTTTCTTCTGACAACACCGGTGCGATCAGTATTGCTCGGGACCCGGTCAAGCATGAGCTCACCAAACACATTGGCGTTGATGCTTCCTACATGAGATCGCAGGTGCATGATCAGGTTGTGACCCTCCACCACGTGCCTTCAGAAGTTCAGCTAGCAGATTTCTTCACCAAGGCACAGACACGGGCCCAACATAGATTCTTGCTCTCCAAACTCAGTGTTGTAGATCCACCATGAGTTTGAGGGGGGTGTTAGATGTATAGGATATATATGTATTTCCCCTCTGTTTGGAGGGTTTCTTTGCACATTGTACATTGTATATCTGCCCTTTTGGGCCTGGCAATACAGTTGGTTGGCCTCATTCTAGTCCTTCTAACATGGTGTCAAGCTCGGTTTTCCATCCTTACCTTCTGCTGCTGAGCGACGCCGGTGATTTCTGCCCAACCCCGCCGGCCTCGGCATCCCACCCTCGCGCTGCTCCGCCCCGGCCATCCGCCCGCACGCGCGGCTCCTGCGCCAGCTGCACCTGCGCCGGCCACTTCCGTGTCGGCCCGCGCCGCCTAGCAAGCTGCCCGCCCGCGCCGGTCCACCCCTCGCGCGGCCACCTGCGCTGCCACGCGCGGCCGGCCGTGCCACCTCACGTGCGCCTCTCTGCTCGGTCCGGCTCTGCAGCGTCTCAGTGAGCAATTCTTGATGTCTGATTTGGGTCCTCTTCGTTACTTCCTTGGTCTTGAGACCACCTCTAGCTCTGATGGTATTTTCCTCTCCCAGGAGAAGTACACTCAGGACCACCTTTCTCGTGCTGCCCTCACTGATCACTGCACCGTTGATACTCCTATGGAGCTTGGTGTTCACCTAAGACCCACTGATGGTGCACCACTTGCTAATCCCACTCGCTATCGTCAGCTTGTTGGGAGCCTTGTTTACCTTGGGATCACCCGTCCTGACATTTCTCACCCTGTCCACATCTTGAGTCAGTTTGTCTCGGCTCCTACCCAGCTCCACTATGCTCACCTCCTTCGTGTTCTGCGATATCTTCGTGGAACTATCTCTCGCCGCCTTTTCTTCCCTCACTCTAGTTCTCTTCAGCTTCAGGCGTACTCTGATGCGACCTGGGCGAGTGACCCCACGGATCGCTACTCTCTCTCAGCTTATTGTGTTTTCCTAGGCTCTTGATTGCCTGGAAAACCAAGAAGCAGACTGCTGTTTCCCGCTCGAATGCTGAGGCTGAGCTGTGTGCTATGCGACTGTGACTGCAAAGGTGACATGACTCCGATGGCTCCTCGAGGACCTTGGTGTGCCTGTCACTGCACCCACTCCTCTTTCTTCTGACAACACCGGTGCGATCAGTATTGCTCGGGACCCGGTCAAGCATGAGCTCACCAAACACATTGGCGTTGATGCTTCCTACATGAGATCGCAGGTGCATGATCAGGTTGTGACCCTCCACCACGTGCCTTCAGAAGTTCAGCTAGCAGATTTCTTCACCAAGGCACAGACACGGGCCCAACATAGATTCTTGCTCTCCAAACTCAGTGTTGTAGATCCACTATGAGTTTGAGGGGGGTGTTAGATGTATAGGATATATATGTATTTCCCCTCTGTTTGGAGGGTTTCTTTGCACATTGTACATTGTATATCTGCCCTTTTGGGCCTGGCAATACAGTTGGTTGGCCTCATTCTAGTCCTCCTAACAGTGTACACCCTTAGTCACGCGTAGGGAAAGTAATATACTGTAACCAAATTTTTTCTCATAGGTCGAGGACATGCTCAAGAGAAGTTTTGCCGAATTCCATGCTCAAAAGAATTTGCCTGAGAAGGAAAAGCTACTTCTGCAAATGCTTCGTCAACCTACAAGGACAATAGAGTGAGACACTGATTTTTACCTGTTGATACAATGGATACCAACACTTGCAGAAATCACAAATTCTGCTTAGAATATAAAACTCAAAGAAGTAAAGTTTCATGGAACTACCACTGCTGTAGCACAATAAAGTGACAGGCAAAAATCAAAATTTTGATAATGGAAAACGCCATTTCTTCCTAGAGTCTAGCCTCTGTACAAATTAACACAAGAAGTAAACTATCTAGTAATCTCGTAGTATTATTGTATAGCGCAGTTTAGGAGTAGTCATGATTATTTGGTTACAAGATTGCAGAAATGTGGATACTGAACCTGGATAGGCTTAGAAGTTAGAACTGCACATTCATTGTACATGTGAAGACTAGCAATTTAGGCATTTTTCCGTCTGCTATAAAGTTGCAACAAGGTTTATTTCGTAATTTCTTTGTCATACGTTTGTCAATGTTTTAGGGCCTGTTTGGATGCACAGGACTAATTGCTAGCGAGCTAATTTTTAGCCTTAGCCCATCCAAACAGGGGGCTAATAGGTGGGCTAATTTTTTAGCCAAGCCTCCAACTAATTGTTAGCCAACTAGCTGGCCAACCCTAACTAATTTGCGCTAATTTTTAGCCCTAGCTAATAACTAGCCCTAGCTAATCCAAACAGGCCCTTATAAGCATTCATTGTACATTTGAAGTGCTGACAAAAGTTTAGTATCCAATATCTCTATATGCACTAATCTTAGCTTTTTCTTAATCTCTTTGCCTTGTATTATATATTCTTTGATTATCAGGTGCATAAAAGGAGAGCCTTCTATTGAGGAATACTATGAGATGGCTTTAGAAGCTGAGGAACATAGGGAATTTATAACAGAATCAATTATGAAGCTGCCTAATTCTCAACAGTTTCTTACGCCTGGGAGATTGGTGGTTGTTAAATCTGATTCTGTATGTATTCATCGTATTTGGTTCTCTTTACACACATTTGCAGTTCCTTTCTGCAATTATTTTTATTTACGTAGTTCTATTACTTTATTAACCACCATTCAACTGCTATAAAGCTCACTAAAAACTGCCTTCCACTTTGGGTCTTTATTAGGCCTTCTGTATGTATTTAGCAAGCATACAGAAGTAGTGCATACAGAATATGGGAAATTAGAAGAAACAAAAGCAATTTAAAGTTGGAAAAGGACCTGTTGATAAACAAGCACCAAATATCTGAGACCAAGCTCCAAAGAGAATTACTAAAAATCATGTGATTTTAGCGTACACCATGATATTAGCTCGATGAAGAATCATTCTTGAGCTTTAAATCAGCCTGATCTTATCGTATTCCTGGTTCAAGCCGAACTAATTTCGAAATATCTCAACTTGTGCTTACCGCCTTAGAGTTTCTTTCTGATAACTAAAATTGACCAGGGAATTTAAGTAAGCTACTTTAGGAGGGCGGGCCTGGTGCAAGCGGTAGAGTCTTACCGCCTATGACCGGAAGGTCCCGGGTTCGAGTCGTGGTCTCCTCGCATTGCACAGGCGAGGGTAAGGCTTGCCACTAACACCCTTCCCCAGACCCCGCACAGAGCGGGAGCTCTCTACACTGGGTACGCCCTTTTACTTTAGGAGGTTCTGGCACCATAACCATATGTACAAAAACCTGATTGTTTTGAACATTATGATGCTCTACTGCTCTCTAAAGGTTACTGTTAATGTGCAATAGTTGCATCTTTTCCACATTTAAACCCTCTTCTATTTGAACATATTGGCAGGATGATGATCATTTGCTTGGTGTTATACTGAAAAATCCATCTACAACGCTAAAGAACTATGTTGTTCTGGTATTGACCGGTGATTGCAGTTCATCTGTACTAGCCCCTGAGTTTAATAAAAATGAAAAGGGACCTGGGGATTTTCAAGGAGGACAATTTATTGCTCTGAAAGGAAAACGTGGCATGGACGATGAATATTACTCTTCTTCTGTTAGTTCACGAAAAAGTTCAGGTGTAATAACTATCAAGCTACCATACAAGGGGGATGCATCTGGAATGGGCTTTGAAGTAAGAGCAATTGAGAATAAAGAAATCATGAGTATATGCACCAGCAAAATAAAGATTGATCAAGTCAGACTCCTTGAGGATCCTAACAAAACTGCATACTCTAGAACTGTCCAACAGCTTATAAAGGAGCAACCAGATGGAACTAAGTATCCTCCTGCTTTAGATGCAATAAAAGGTACAAATTTTCTGCATGGCTAGACTATCCGTCTTGTGCTATTATGTTCCGTCTGTCTAGGAAATTCTTTCCTTAGTATATAGCCTGTGAAGTTCACTAGCCTGCTGACAAAGTATATACTACCCTAGTGAGAGGGAAGGATGGAGGGGCTCTTTAGTAATATAAGCATATATGTTTTATTTACCTTTTTTTGGTTTTGGAATCTGATCATTGTTGTGCACTGGTGCGTCATTTATGCCCTACTCTTGATTTTCTCTAGTTGATTCATATACTTTATAGCTGTTTAATGTGTCCACCCAATGCAATACAGATCTAAAAATGAAAGACATGGATCTTGTTAAAAGCTACCATGCATACCACAGACTACTGCAACAAATGTCTGAAAACAAGTGCCATGGTTGTATAAAACTAAAGGAGCATATATCATTGATGGAGGAGCAAAAGATGTACAAGGATGAGTTGAATAAATTGCAATTCCAAATGTCAGATGAGGCACTTCAACAGATGCCGGAGTTTCAAGGCAGAGTAAGATTTCTTCATGCACATTTTTCCTCGTCTTTTGTCCTATTGTGTGCTTGAAGAGAAAAAAAAAGGGCTAAGGGATTATGGCCATTGTCTCTGCAGCATGGAAAAACAATAAAAATAGTGTCATTTCTTTAATTTCTTTGGGTTGAGTATACATGGGAGATCTTTCTGGTTCCAGCTCTATTGCTGTACTGTACCAGGAGAACAGTTTGGACATGGATTCTGAATGCTGGGCTTAATATGTTAATGAGTTGTATCCATCCAATCCACAAAGGATCAGGAAGCTGCACATTTGTATTTTTGTTGTTAACACATTTTCTTAATTTGCTTAACATGGAATGGTTGTAGGGCTATTATCAGCATTTTCAAGAATGAAATTTTATTCCGTGAACCACATCTGACTTCATTCCTGTACTTCGAAGTACTTTGCTAACACCTTAATTTTTTTTGCAGATTGATGTACTAAAGGTAATCGACTACATTGATTCTGATCTAGTTGTGCAACTTAAGGGTCGAGTAGCATGTGAAATGAACTCCGGTGAGGAGTTAATATCAACAGAATGTCTGTTTGAAAACCAACTGGATGACCTAGAACCTGAAGAAGCTGTGGCTATTATGTCTGCTTTCGTCTTCCAACAGCGGAATGCTTCAGAACCATCTCTTACTCCAAAACTGGCTGAAGCCAAAAAGAGGTTAGACGTTTTTTTGCTCCCCTAGTTTGGTTCCTGCTATGGTTCTCTTGATAACCTCGATTGCATTTTCTGACAAGGGATGTTACAAGCACCTTTTGCTATCGTGTTTTTCTATGTATTATTAGGCTTTATGATACAGCAATCAAATTAGGAAAGCTCCAAGCAGATTTCAAGGTGCCCGTGGACCCTGAAGAGTATGCACGTGATAATCTCAAGTTTGGCCTTGTTGAGGTTGTCTACGAGTGGGCAAAGGTATACTAGTCTTCATCACGTCATGAGAACTCTTCTCCAGTGTACGCATGCTGCAGGATTATAACGCTGCCGCTTGTTACATCAATGCAGGGGACGCCTTTCTCAGACATATGTGAGCTGACTGATGTATCCGAAGGGATAATTGTAAGAACAATCGTCCGTCTGGATGAAACATGCAGGGAATTCAGGAATGCAGCTTCCATCATGGGGAACTCTGCGCTGTTCAAGAAGATGGAGATCGCGTCCAATGCTATTAAGCGTGACATTGTGTTTGCAGCAAGCTTGTATGTCACAGGAATCTAGGCTGTAACCTCGTAGTCTCTTTTGCCTTTTGTTAGAGAAATCCTTGTGGTAGAATGCTGCTAACCTAACCTTAGACAGCACTAATGCAGTGGTCATTTTTTTCAATTCTGGATTCTCGCTTTTGCTAGCTCAAAGTTTTCTGAAGCGGCGATCGGCCAAAAAAAAAAAAAAAACCGAAAGCAGGTGGGATTCATTGAGAATACGTAGGATTATAAGCGAAAGCAAACCGTGCTCGTAGTCAAGACTCCTGGAATCTGTATAGTAAAGCAATACTCTCGTTTGGGAAATACTGAGATGCATGCCTAGCAATAAGGCGTAACTCGAGCTTTGGAACCATCGTTAAGACAAAGTGAGTCGAGTAACTCGAGCTTAGGAACCATGAACCATCGTTAGGATCGTTGCTTCCTCGGTTGATGACAAAGTGAGTCGAGTAACTCGAGCTTAGGAACCATCGTTAGGATCGTCGCTTCCTCGGTTGATGATTATCCTCTCGTTGTGAGCAGATGTGTGCCCGTGCTCGATGAACGCCCACATGTCAGCGAGGTTAGTTCTCATCGGAGCGGAGACAGCCAGCCTGTCCTAGTGCAGAAGGCGACCTGCTGGGCCGTCCGAGCAGCGTGGGCTGCAAATTTTGTAATGGGCCGTAAGCAAACATCCAACTCCGAACGGCTGAGCGCCTGAGCCACAGCGCTGCGCTCCGCAGCTCCGCCCCCGCTTCCGGTTCCCTGCACGTTAGTACCACCTCGCTAGCTGAAGGGCCATGAGACGGTCGAACGCGCTATAAAACAAGGCGCAGGGCTCCGTCCCAACTCATACCTTTCTCGGCCTTTTGGCTAAGATCAAGTGTAGTATCTGTTCTTATCAGTTTAATATCTGATATGTGGGCCATGTGTCCACTTCGATATTAAATTTATTTTTTGTGGGGGAGGGGTCACCACAGTGGCTTGCCACTGGGCCCCTCGAGCGTCGCCCAGCCGTTGCACTGCTGGCAGGGCCTGGCGCACCCCAACCAATACCAAATTAGATTTTCTTTATCTGGACTGAAAGCTCTTTTTCTGGGCTGAAAACAGTGGGATGGATCCAGCAGCAATGTAGATAAACGGGATGGAGAACCAAAAAAAGAACCAAAAAATTTAATCATGGTTTACATGTCTCAAAACAATTTTCTGTGTCGAAGTTCTTGTATTATATATTATGTATTGTATTTATTTCTATAAAAAAATCACGTAACTAACGCCTTTAAACCCTGTGCTGCCTGCGATTATCGGAACGTATCGGAAGCAAAGCAGATCAGCGAAACCAACCACTCGGTAGAAAAGCCCCTCAAAACCCACGGCGCCGCCGCAGCCGCAGCCGCGGTCACGAGCTTGCGGAGACGAGCACCCCACTATTCCCACTCCGGCGACGAGGCGCGAGTGACGACTGAGGAGGCGATGAGAGGCCGCGCGTCCCATCTCCGCGCGCTCCTCTCGCGAGCGCTCTCTCCCAGCCTCCCTTCTCGCGGTCGCGCTCTGCCTCAGGTACTCGGCGGCTCTCCCCCGTCCTTGGCGTGCGTCGAGCGATGGATCTCCGCTCGCCCTTGTGGGAGTGGAGCTGAGATGTTCGGAGCTGGGTTCCTGGGGCGCGCGCGCTTCTTCTCCAGCGACGCCGCGGCTGCGACGCAGGGCGGGTCGAAGCCCCCTGCGCCGGCGGTGGCGGGCAGTGCGGGCGGCGAGGGAGGGGATGATGGTCAGTCTGGGAAATCTGAGCAAGCGGACGCCGGAAAAGCCGTCCGCGGAGGTGTAAGTCATGGATTGCACTAACCCAAAGCTATTGGATCCCCCTTATTCAGGACGATTGCATTGAAATGGTTCATATGGCACGAATTAGTAGTGATCTAGAGCCTAATGAAACAGGACAGTCCTTGTTTCTAGGTCATTTATCTTGCGTGCTAATTCAGAAGCACTTGCTACTTCCTTGCAGCCGGTGTCTTGGCTCAGTTTTCTACTACTGCTCGTGACTGGAGGAGGGATAATTGTGTACTACGACAAAGAAAAGAAGCGTCACATTGAAGGTAGATTACGATGGTGAGTTGTTGTTGTTTGCTGCCATTTAGCGGTGCATGGGAAGATCTTTCAATGTCCGTGTTGTATCAAGGCATATTGGATGTGGAGTAAACATCAACATCAGTTAGCCAAACCGAAAAGTTTATGTTGGAGGCAATCAGTAAACAAATCTTGAGGTGTTTTAGGTGGATAGTTTGCATGGGTTCAGTCCAGTAACTAAGTGTTTCCAAAGTTATATTCAAGTGGTAGTTCAACCTAGTGTTTATCTCCACTTTACCATATATGCTGTTTCATATAACTATTGAACTGTCTAATCCTGAATTCGTATGCTTGAGTACACTCAAAATATCTAGCTACCCTTCTAAAATGTTATGCCATGGCTACTTGGGATGTTGCTCTGGAAACAAAGGTTTCTGTGGCCTGTGGCCTGTGGGTGTGGTTTCGACATGCAACCTTGTGTCTTCAAGTGTCATGCTGGTGGTCAACTGTTAGATGTAAAATGAAATTGAAATTGTAGATGTGTAGTGTATCAGCTTCTCTGTCACTAATTCCCAATGTTAATAGCTTCTGATTTGGCTGCATGAATGTTGCACCTGGCTACATACAACATACCTACTTACTAAAACATGATGCTTCTGGAATGCATTATTCACACCATAGTTTTTAAGTCGTCGCCTAGGCGTCGCCTAGTCGTCCAGGCGCTGAAAAAAGTCTGGGTGTCCTCGACACCACGACCAAAACCAGCAAAATGAGGGGAGCAGGGGAGGGAGGAGACATAGGAAGAACTGGAGGAGGACCAGGCAAGGCTAACCACTAATCTCTGCTCCCATCCCCATCAGCTCTGCTCCCATCCCCGCCAGCTCTGCTCCCCAGCAGATCTGGGAGGGGCTCTTGAAGGGCAACAGCAGGGGATCTCGCACAGGGATCTAGAAGGAGGGCGGCAGCAGCAGTGAGGAAGGGGAGGGGAGATCTAGAAGGGGGCGACAGCAGCAGTGAGGAAGGGTAGAGGAGATCTTGAAGGAGGCGGCTCCAGCAGTGGATACTGAGAAGGTGTTCGAGAGGGAGAAGAAGCACTTGGAGAGGAGCAGTGGCAGCCCTAGATAGTTCAGGATAGTTGGGGAGGGCTTTTATGGGCTGTCTGCTGGACTGGGCCTTTTATGTTCCTTGTCCTTCTTCTTTTACTTTTTCATTTTTCATTTTTATCCCTTCTCCATTCTCCTGCCTTGAACATATGGTGTCGCCTTGCCTCGCCTTATGATCGCCTAGGCGATTGGAAGGGGGTGGCTCGCCACGTCTCGCCTTAGCGCCTTAATAACTATGATTCACACAATCAACACATTGTCTCATGTTTATTGTTATGTCCACTTATTATGAGTGCTGAACTAGGAATTTTAGAGCTTTTATCTATTCTTCAAGAACCTACTTTTCATGTCTAGCATTGTCTATCTCAGCGTTTTCATATAAAAGCATCTCCAGCAGATCCCCTTTCCTTAAAAAAAATGTGAGTTGAGTTTTTCCCTCTTGCTCCAACAGATCCCCCTTCGCATCCCTTTTTAATGGTGACCACCAATATTTCGCGCGAACTCCCCTCAAATAGAGGGAAAGATGGACCTTTCCCAATAGCTCCCCCATTCCCCAATTACCGTATTAGTGATTTGCAAAAGCATCTCCCCAATAAATGTAGAAGACAATATCGGTGCACCCCAATATACAACTCTATTGGGGGAGTTGTATTGGTGATTTGCTAGAAACTCCCTTCCATAAAATCTCTGTTGAGCATATACATCTCTTAGACTGAAAATTCTCTTTTTAGTTTTGTTGAAAAAAGATGGTTACTATCAATGAATGAAATCATTAAAGCAGGAGACACCTTACTGCATTTGTGACCTCCATGATTGAGCAAGCTAAGGACCACTCTATGTTTCATACGTTCCTTGACAATCATCAATTCTTTCTTCATTGCTGTATGCAAAATGGAGAACCATAACTCAGCCAGTTGCCTAAGCTTGCCCTGCCTTACATACTGGCTTGCCTTTTAACAACAAATTTGGCCACAGTCTACACTAATGAGAAAAATAGGTTAGCAATGATTCGTGTGCATTTTCATTTGTAACCACTGCTTGCATTTTCGTACTATTGTTAGCTTTTCTGTAAATATATATGCATAGCTTTTAAGCAGTTATAAAAAAGTTGAACAGAAAACTAAGCTTGTTAAACAAACAATATAAAGGTGTCTGTTCCTCTTTCCATGCTTCCTAATGACATCAGCAAAAAGCCAGAAACCATTATAGGGACGGTGGAACCATTGTCAGAAGACTTTGTGCCAATTGTAATTGTATCTTATATTGTAAACTGTATTTTTGTTTTGACACCATTGCACTATGACAAAATCATTACCCTCTGGTTTAGAAACAGATCGCCATTTACTATTTTAGCGAACATTTCAAACCTTTCCCTACTTTTTTTTCAAATGGACACGTGTCTTTTGGAAGTATTTATCTGAAGTGGGAAGGTATTAGCTCGAATTCTGATAGCTGTTTATCTTGTCATTTTTTTTCTCTTCCATCTTACCCAGAATTGAAGAATAGAACAAGTGCTGTGAGGCCTGGGCAATCAGTAGGCACTGCAGCCATTGGTGGCCCATTCAAGCTTCTGAATCATGATGGAAAACCTGTTACTGAAAAGGATTTCATGGGCAAATGGACTCTGTTTTATTTTGGATTTACACACTGTCCTGACATTTGCCCAGATGAACTCCAGAAAATGGCTGCGGCGATTGACAAAATTAGTAAGTCAATTTGATTCTTTTGATCCTTGGATATAAGTATCCTCATAGATCCTGTTGTGTCTGCTTATTGTCTATCAATAATATGCATTATATTGTCACTTAGAAACTAGAAGGCATATTATTGTACGCAAATAATTGGGTAAATGGGCAAGCCAAAATGAGATGTACATATAAGGTTATGTATTTTTGTTTGACTGGACTTGGTGAAAATTTCCACTGAAGCGCCCAAGTGGACTTAGTAGACAGTTTAAGTTAAGCATATTTTTTCAGTCATTATAATATGTTCTTATATGCAGAGGAAAAGGCAAAACTGGATGTTGTGCCAGTTTTCATTACAGTTGATCCTGAAAGAGATACTGTTGAGCAGGTTCGGGACTATGTTAAAGGTGTGTGCTTGCAATTGTCCCTTAGTTCTTAATGCTTGTAATCATTCAATATTGTAGCCCTTTGATCTCTTATTACTATTTTGCAGTATCTTATTCTTTTGATTGCTCATTGCTGATGAACTATTTGTGATTCACAGAGTTCCATCCAGATCTGATAGGACTCACGGGCACGACAGATGAAGTAAGACAAGTTGCACGTGCTTACCGAGTTTACTATATGAAGACAGAGGAGGAGGGTTCTGACTACCTTGTTGATCACTCAATTGTCATGTATGCTATTTCTAATCTCCTCCATCTTGCACAATGGCTTTGGGCATTAGCTAATTTTGATTTTGATAATGTTCTGCAATTGGGATGGTCTAGTTCAAATCATTTTATTATTTTAAGATATGGCATACCTACAGCATGCAAACTAAAATGAAGAAACCCGCTAATTTGGCTATTGTTTTTTAACCAATTCTGAATATTATCTTGCGAGGCTCGAGTGAGTATCTAGTAGGAATTTTTTATGATATTGGATACTGTAAATTACATGCTTTTACATGCTGGCTGGTAGTTTTATCCTGCTTGAACTCATTGCTGTTACTGCTATGTGCAATCATTATGATAGATTAAATACAAATATTTTCTGTCAAAACACTGACTGATTGGTTCCTCATTTTTTCAGGTACCTGATGAACCCGGAGATGAAGTTTGTCAAGTTTTATGGCAAGAACTATGATACAGATTCCCTTGCTGACGGTATCATTAAGGAAATTAAAGAGCACAAGTAAACAGTAGTTGGAATGCCACTCTGCAGTGTCAGCCTTGTTTCTGAATTTCGACGAGAGTTTTGTCGAAGCAAGCAAAGACCAAACGACACAACGCAAGATCATGTGACGATAACTGCTGCTTGTTAATTTCTGATGATATTTGAATCTCGTTGCAGTTTATTTCAGCAGATTCCGGTGCACGTTTTGCGGTTTTGTGCACGTTTTTGTCATGGCAAACTTCTGTGCTGACAACTTGGAATACTGTTCATTGCTGAATCTTATTTTATTTGAATCTTCATATACCAGCTGAATATGACAAAGAGCCCATCGATTCTGAAAACCCTTTTCTCATTTTTCTTCTGCTCGCGATTTTTTTTAAACCTTTGTCTAAAACAAATTCCAGATCTAACACTATCGCTTTTTTATTTTCAAATCTAACACTTTTGGCCGCGCCAAAGTCCGTGGCGCGGCTAAAACACGCTGCCGCGCCATATGCATTAGCGTGGCACGATCTGCTAGGTCGGACAACGATTTTCACGTGAAAATCGTTGCCGCGCCACTGCCGTTGGCGCACAGCACCGAAGTGCCACGCCATCTAGACTGGCGTGGCGAGGCGTAACCTTAGAAAAATTGTATCTTTTTCATATGATATTGTATGAAGATGATCTTTATATGAAAAGTATAGCTCTCGACGAGATCTGCAACTTTCTAGTTTTGAGTTTTTTTCATTTGAGGTCGGTAAGATGCTTAAAAAAATTAAACAAAATTTCAGCAATATATTAATCACGTAAAAGCGCTTGTCGTCTTGGAAAAATCATATCGTTCTTACATGGTGTCAAATAGAGATACTTTCTCTATGAAAATTATAGCCCTAGATGGGATCTACAAATTTGTAGTTATGAGTTTTTGCATTTGAGATCATTAAGATGCTGAAGAAAAATAATATAAAGTTTCAACACATGCACTTATCGTCTTGCAAAAATGATATCTTTCTTATATGGTATCAAATAGAAATATTTTCTATATGAAAGTTATAACTGTCGGTGGGATCTACAAATTTATAGTTTTTGGTTTTTGCATTTGAGATCAATAAGATGCTTAAAAAATAATAATATAAAGTTTTGGCATCGTATTAATCGCGTACACGTGCTTGTCGTCTTGGAAAAATCATATCTTTCTTATATGGCATCAAATGGATGACTGATTACTAATCGAAAGTCGACTCGGGAATTCGAGTACTACTAAAAAACGGATGAAGATGATTGATTTGTTAGGCTGATGGTAGATAGTTTAGTCACATACTATTACTATCTCGCTACATTTTCGTCATTGCTTCGCATAAAAGTTTTATGCAAAGATGGTGAAAAAAGTTACGCAACAATAGACATCGTTAATTGTAAAATTGGCGAGATCTAATAAACTTAGAAATTAAACCATGATTTTAACATATTCCTTTTATCGCTTAGTGTAACCGTATTCTCGTCATATTTTCTTGTACAAAAAAGAGTATTTTTCTCTTTAACTAATGGTCAAGCATGTGTGGCAGGTACCACAAAAGATTTTTACGAGGAGTTAAGCTCAAATACATAATTAATATACTGCTAAAACTTTATATTATTATTTAGCATCTTAATGACCTCAAATGGAAAAATCAAACTATAAAGTTGTAGATCTTATCGAACTTTGAGGTGGTGAACTAGACTCGCCCTAGGAAGCTCAATAATTTATTTGATCTAAATTTCTTTGGGTAGAATTTGAATTGTGAACTCGAACTTTTCACGTACCGCGGAAGTGCCGCGTGGGAATTTAACACTTGTTCAAGTTTGTTTTAAACATGTATAGTCACGTCGCGCGCCTAAGATAACGACCTCAAATGAAAAAAACTTAAAACTATATATAAAGTTATAGATCTCACCAAGAGCTACAACTTTTATGTAGAAAATATCTCCGTTTGACACCATATAAGAAATATATGATTCGATTAATACGATGCTGAAACTTTCTATTATTTTTTAAGCATCTTAATGATCTCAAATGTAAAACCCCAAAACTATAAATTTGTAGATCCCACCGAGAGCTATAACTTTCATATAGAAAGTATCTTCATTTGACACCATATAAGAAATATATGATTTTTCCTAAACGACAAGTGCTTGTATACGGTTAATACGATGCTGAAACTTTATATTATTTTTTAAGCATCTTAATGATCTCAAATGAAAAACCCCCAAAACTATAAATTTATAGATCTCACCGAGAGCTATAACTTTCCTATAGAAAGTATCTCCATTTTACACCATATAAGAAAGATATGATTTTTTCAAGACGACAAGTGCTTGTACGCGATTAAATGATGCTGAAACTTTATATTATTTTTTTGAGTATCTTAATTATCTTAAATGCAAAAACTCAAAACTAGAAATTTGTAGATCCCATCGAGGGCTACAACTTTGATATAGAAAGTATCATCATTTGACACCATATAAGAACGATATGATTTTTCCAAGACAATAGCGCTAGTACACGATTACTATACTGTTAAAACTTTGTTTAATTTTTTTGAGCATCTTAACGACCTCAAATGAAAAACCTTAAAACTAGAAAGTTGTAGATCTTGTTGAGAGCTATAATTTTTATATAAAGATCATCTTCATCCAAGATCGTATGAAAAAGATACAATTTTTGTAAGGTTGCATCTTGCCGCGCCCAGTGACGCGGTAAAGATTTCCACGTGGAAATCGCTGTCCGACGTGGTGGATCGTGCCGCGCCGATGCATGTGGCGCGGCAGCGTGTTTTGGCCGCGTTACGGACTTTGGCACGGCTAAAAGTGTTAGATTTGAAAATAAAAAAACGTGTTAGATTTAGAATTTGTTTTAAGAAAAGGTTAAAAATAAAAAAGAAATCCTGCCCGCTCGCCATTTGTAACGCATGGCAGGAATTTCACAGGTGGAGTAAACGGGCCTACCCTCGCCTACTGATATCGGCCTAGGTAACATCCGTTGAGGGCCTTTGCCTGAACGGGCCCAGTCGTTTTGTTCGGCTAGCTCTGGCAAATAAAGCGCGGTTCCCCAGATGTTTGTTTGCTATATATATAGTGACTCGTGGATGCGGCACCGACTAAAAAACAATAACTGTAGCTAATTTTTCACTATATTCACATACTCACGATAAAATCTATATATGCACACACATGATAAGCACACCTCCTTCAAATTTGCTTTAGCTCTACCCCGTTGGTGCCCGTGCATGGATGGTGAGATTTTGGGTTCCTCATTCGTTATTGCCTATGGTGGCCAGTGGGATGATTGAGTTGCAGCTTTGGGTTTGGTTAGCCGAACAATGCATGGGGACCCCAGACTTTCAGGCCATTGTCATAAAAACATAAAAGAAAAGATTTACATGAGTTACAAATGCACAGATTTCATTTGTTATAAGAGGTGTGGTCGTGGTCGTGCACCCGACCATCTAGATTCAAACCATCTCTGCTTAAATTTGGAAGCCTATTAATTCTATTTATTTCTCTTTTAACTAATGAAAAACCGTCTAGTTGCTAAGCTACACTTTCATTGTTTTTGTGCACTAAGTTTATATTGCTAATATGATGGCCGATCATAGACCTCATTAGTTAAAAAACTAAAATGGACTTGCTTGTTGGACTAATTAAGATATTCTAAGAGTACTCCTATTCTAAATACATTTATTATTTCATTCATATAGGATCTTGTTCCCTTGCCTCTACTTCTCCTAGAATATTAACCGGTCTGAAATTAGGTGTGGGCTATATCTCACAAGCTTATGTTTTGACAATCTTCACAGGCTAAGATTCATTATGGCTTGTTCGGTTGTCTAAGAACAGTTCACTGGAACGATCGATTCCTAGCTGGAATGATTGACTAATTTGTATATATAACAATAATTTGTATAACAATTGATCAGCTGGAATGGTTCTCGACCCCTAACTCCCATCTTCATAAAAAGCACGTACGGGAAACGAACCAAACTGAAGAAAACTTTCAGCATCAGGACACAAAGACAAGTTTCAATAAGTCACAAAACTCACAATGCGACACCTAGTTCATGTACGTCGACGTCGATCGATCAACTAAACTGCTGGTGCAGATAAAATAAAATCACTGAAGAGAATTACAGTAGCTCGCTAGCTATAGGTATCTCATTTCTTGCCGCTGCTATTCTTGAGCCCGGCGCCTCCGAGCGGGCCCTTCTGCGCCGCCTTTGCCCTCAGCTCCTTGAGCGCCTTCTCCTCCTCCCTCTTCTTCCTCTGGTTCTCCAGATCAGTCTGCACGCGTGACGCGCCCACAAATTAAACGAAAGCCACAACTCTGTCAATGCAAGCTGCATGCTGCTAGTATAGTAGCTAGGGCGACCCGGCACTGGTGAGACCCGGGCATACCTTATCGTACTCCTTCTTGGGTGCCTTGAGGGGCTTCTGCTTGCCGCCCGACATGGCCGCCGGCGCCGGTGTGGTGGATGCCTGGATGGAGATGCTCCCTGCCGGCCTCCGGTCTAGCTAGATGCCACGAGCGTCGACGACGAAGAGCTTGCGCGCGCGATCTGGCTAATTAAGGTGGCGTAGCTAGCTAGGGAGCACCAGATGAGGGCAACTTGTCTGCTACGTATATGTATATATAGAGAGAGAGAGAAGGAGAGATTGTACCGGAGCCGTATGTATACGTAGGCGACTAAAACCCTAGCACCGTAGGAATCCTATCGGATTAGGCCTTCGTTTACTCGGATCGGATCCCAATCCCATGCACATAGCACATGATTATGCATGCATGATCGTTTTTATTTGTCCAGTCGGACGCGTGAGCGAACACAGGAAGGAAAGAAAGGGCTCTAGCTGGACCTGGGCCGTTAGAGATGTCCGGGCCAGCCCACATCATGTACCCCGCAATTGCGGAATAATGCCTGTCTGGCCAAAGTTTCGTTGTACGAATTATGGAAAGCAAATACACACTACTGAAATGCCCAGGTTTGCCGTGTGTTCACGGCACACGGCGCACGGCACACGGCGAAGCCCAAAAAACACTCGGCAAAGCTTTTGCCGAGTGTTACACTCGGCAAACGGCACTCGGTGTACACAGAGTCGGCAAATGTTTCTTTGCCGAGTGTTTTTTATCGGGCACCCGGCAAAGACTTTGTCGAGTCCTAAAACCGACACTCGGCAAAGACTTTTCAAAAAATATAAAAAAACCCATCCCCCCCCCCCCCCCCCCCCCCCCCCCCGCCGCCGCCGCCACCACCACGCCCGCTGCCTGTGGCCGAGGCGAGGAGCCGGCCGGCAGGGCGCGGTCCTGGCCTGCTTGTAGCTTACCCACCGCGGCAGTGGACAACTCGATGTCTGTCCGTGTTCGACGCAGAGGGGGAGGGAGTAGCAGCTTGCGTCGGCGGCTTCTGCAGGTCCGGGAGGAGCGGCGGCTGCCGGACCCAAAGAAGAGAATAGGGAGGAGATGACGGCGCGGCTACGGATCTCCAGGCGCGACGGCGGTTGCTGACGTCGAGGCGGGTTGGCTTCCTGGTGGTGGCGGCGGCTCCGTCCTGGAGCAGACGTGTGCGCTCGCCATAGGGTTTGGGGCAGGCCTGCTCCTGGTCGATGCCGACTCCAACGTGTGTGTCGCGATGTGGGAGGAGGGCGCGCTGCCGCCCGCAAGCTACGCCTCGCCGCGCGTCTCCTCCGCCACCGTGCAGATCCACCCGTCAGCCGCGCTTGGCTGCCCCTAGCCGTGGTCACGCCGACGGGAGAGGGAGGGGGCGCGGGTGGGAGACGGAGGGAGGGGGGCGGCCGGGCGAGTTTATAAGGTCATGAGTTTGCCGAGTGCCAGATCGGGACACTCGGCAATGCCACATCTTTGCCGAGTGTAAGATCGGGGGCACTCGACAAACACTTTTTTTATTTTCCTTCTTTTCCACAACGTGTTTCAATGTCAGAAGAGAAAAAAATAAAATTATTTGTCGAGTGCCAAATAATTACACTCGGCAAACATATTTCTTTGCCGAGTACTAGACAATTACACTCGGCAAACATATTTCTTTGCCTAGTGCCTAGTTTTGCCGAGTGTTTTTTTAGTTTGCCGAGTGTCGAACTTTGCCGAGTGTTTTTTGCCTCGTTTGCCGAGTGCAATTATTTTGCCGAGTGTTTTTTTTTTGCAGCACTCGGCAAAGAGCTTGTTTGCCGAGTGCCCGATGGATTGCACTCGACGAATCCTCTTGCAGTCGGCTTACCTACTGATTCCTGTAGTGACACAAGCTACGACATGTGTTCATCAGGAAACACGGTCCTTATATATGTTTTGTTATAAAACAACAAGTGGTTCGGCCCATGCGATTCCTTTTTTTGGGCCCTTGTTGTGCATGCATATGCCCAATGAAATAAAGGCCCCGAGCAGCCCAGAGATGCGGGAGTTAGATCTTGTATGTTATTATCAACTAGGGCATGTTTGATCCATTAGTTGCTAATAGTTATTAGCTACCTAATATACCACAACTAATATTAGCTGCTATTAGCTAGTTTTGTTCAGCTAGTGAAATAGTTGTTAGTTTGGTATTCAGTTAACAATTAGCTAAACTATTAGTTAGACCTGTTAGGATTTAAGGAGTTAATTATTAGCAGCTAACTATTATCTCTTTGGATCTAAACAGGGTCTAGATAGAAGTTCGGAATATATAGGAGTATCTAAAGTCTACCTAAAATTTGCTCTTAAAATTAGAATTAGAAAAATATATAGTTATTCACTGCCTAAACCTTTGGCGTCCAAGAGCAAAACGAAGTGACGCCTACAATATATTAACCTGCTGTACTGGGCCAGACATTAATATATCCTACTAAAGATGCAACATACCAGACCAGACCAGGTGCAATTTGCGTGGCAAATCCATATATAAGGTGTGACAGTCATATGGTCGGCATTAGTTTCCTGCCAAACAATGCTGCAATGCATAGTAGATTATTGTAGTATAGCACGAATTAATTTCTGCCAATGATGCTCCCTGATGTAGTAGTAATGTTTATCTTATCCCATAAACAATGCAACTAGTGTTGACCATTGACTGTCGAGGGCTGCCTATATAAATAGACGCACATAGTGAGTGACTCCAATAGACATCAGCTCACGATTCAAAAAAAAAAAAGAAAAAGAAAAGACATCAGCTCAGCTCTCTTCCTCCTCATAATGATGATCAATCGGTCTGCAGCCATGGCTCTGTTCCTCCCTCTCTTGTGCTACTCTTGGCCACCGGTAAGCCTGCGAATTATGCATTCGACAATTTAATTAGTAACACTGTTACTGGTTAATTTAACAGATCTGATTACTAGACCACACTACAGACACTCCATTTCACTTGCTCAGTTAACTATGCTATATGTATGTAGGTGGTCAAGCCAACGCCGATGAGCCATCAACATCACATCGCGCTGCTCCAGAGCCGCCGCCGGCGTTGAAGGGCTACGAAACCTCGAGGGGGCCACCGGCAGCAACCGGCGGGAATAAGAACATGGCCATATTACACATTTTTTATAAAGTCGTTGCGCATGTATGCATCTAAATATATAATGCATGTAGCTGGTTCTTGGTCAAGCTTTTTAACTGAAATTCGTTCATCTGTAAAGGTCACCGTCACCGGGAGATCAAGATTGGTCCATGCTTCCCCAGCACAGACGGCAATGCTCTCTCCGACAGAGGCAATGCTCCCTCCTGCCTCAAGCGGTGCACAAGCAAAGGCTATGCCGGCGGGCGCTGTGACACCGTGTCCGCCGGCCTTCCCGGCGACTGCTTCTGCCTCACGCTTGATGGCCGTGCATAGGCTGCTGCCCAATGTCATTCGGTATCACCGTCTCATTTGTGGTTACCCCTCCTAAATTTTAGTCGCTGCCCTATCGAATGCTCATGTATAGAGTATTAAATAATAAATATAAACTAATTATAAAACTAATTACATAGTTTACGACTAATTTGCGAGACGAATCTTTTAAGCCTAATTAGTCTATGATTTGACAATGTGGCGCTACAGTAACTTTAAGCCGACGTTCAACTACTCTATTAAATATACTTGGCCCCGTTCGGCTGGCAGAATTTTGGCTGAAACTGGCTAAAAAACACTGTTCTAGCTAAATTGTTGTGAGAGAAAAATATTATTCCGGCTAAAAAAAGAAACCGATTAAGTTGAATATGGGGTAATGCCGACTCATGGTGATGTACTTCAGGATAGAATATTTTTCCCGTGCATGCCGATAACGAGGGACTGAATAAAGAACCTCAAACCTCATCCACCCCAATTAAGCCACTACGAAACCGCTCATCCCTCGTACAATTTTTTATTCACTTTAACCAATATTGTAATGAATATTTGAACTTCTTTTTTTTTGAGACTCAGTTATAAACGCAGACAATCACATACACGAGTGTCCACTCATCCCTATGAACGTACGCACGCACATCCTACCCCTATGAGCACCTCCGAAGAACAGAGTTGGACCGATAAATCTCAAAATTGATAAAGTCACCACAGACGTCTCGCTGTCGACGGACACGTCACCTACCACTGAAAAAATAGCGCCGTAAATCCTAAAATAAATCCAGAAAATATGAGCCCCCGTGTCAAGTCGGGGCCTTAAACCCGAGTGAGTAGGTTCTAACACACGGAATGACGGAACCCAACCAGCTAAGCTACGCTCACTTCACAAATATTTAAACTTCTAAATGAATTCAGAAAAAAGTTTGATTTGAAAAGTTTTAGATTCCATCGACTACTAGAACTTTAATATATGTTTCTACCTCATCCCATGCATGATTATGCATGATCGTTTTGTCAAGTCAAACGCGTGAGCGAACAGGAAGGAAAAGAAGGCTCTGGACTTTGGCTGCTAGAGATGTGCGCATGACCAGCCCACGTCATGTGCTACTACCACGTCATTGTCTACCCGGTGATATAAAGTTATCACTGCTCATGCGTCTTGGTATCACTGCTCACGCGTCCACGTCCGATATGAATCATCTCTACTCAGAGCTCACGTGCCCACGTCCTATCTGATTCTGATGCGAACATCGGATCATGTGTCCGCGGCCGATACGAAGCTTCAACGGCGCGGATGACCATTGTGTACGGAGTGAAGGGCGTGCGACGACGTCCCGGCGGACAAGGCGGCTATTGTGGTATTATTATTTTTTCGTTGCAACGCACGGGCATGATTCTAGTGGAAATTAATGCATGAATCGCCAAAGTTCTATCCTACGGCAATTATTAGGAAAGTAAATACCCAAGCTAGCTACAACATATGTTCAGGAAACAAAAAAGAAAGATTGCATGGTTACGGTGGGTAAAAGATTTTTTATATATATATATATATATATATATATATATATATATATATATATATATATATATATATATATATATATATATATATATAACAACTAGGGGTTCGGCCCATTCCTTTCCTTTGGGACCTCGTTGCGCAAGCATGATGAATGCTATGCCCAGTTAGAGGCCCAGAGCAGCCTAGAGCAGGAGTTAGATCTTGCATGTTATCAATGGTAAGTTGGTATCTCTCTCTCAAAAAAAGTTGGAAGTTGGTATATATAGGAGTATCTAAAACCTACCTAAAGAGTTACTCTTAAAATTAGAATTAGAAATATATATAGCTATTATATATAGGAGTACCTAAAATCTACCTAAAAGTTGTTCTTAAAATTAGAATTAGAAAAAATATATAGTTATTCACTGCTTCAACAATTGGTGTCCAATGAAATCTTCAAAATCAAGTGACGCCTACTACATATTAACATGTACAGTGTCAACATTAATTTCCTACCAAAGGTGCAAACATTCTAGGTGTAATTTGCATGGCAATACTTAGGCCAAGTTTAGGTGTAATTTGTAATTTGGCAGGCATCGATACTGGTCGCCAGACAACCAAAATCAACGGCCTGAGATCCTTGCCTGCTGACAGGTAAAACTACCTCGTTGGCCGCCAACCAAACAGGTCTTTATTGTCATGCCATTGACGCATCCATACATATGGCAGGTGTGGTATGAGCGTAGGGCAGGCATTATATTAGTTTCCTGTCAACAATGCAGTAATGCACAGTACACTATTGTAATATAGCAGGGATTAATTTTCTGCCAATGATATGCACCCTGGTGTTGTAGTACATACTAATGTTTCCTTGTATTATTCAATAATAACAATGCACCTAGTGTTGACCAATGACCATTGATTGACTGTCGAGGGCTGCCTATATAAATAGACGCACATAGTGACACCAATGGGCATCAGCTCTCTTCCTCCTCAGTGCTCACAGTGATGAATCGGTCTGCAGCCATGGCTCTGTTCGTCCCTCTCTTACTCATGCTACTCTTGGCCTCCGGTAAGCGTACGAATTATGCATTCGACAATTCAACTAGTACCTCACTAACAGATCTAATTACTGGACCGAACTACGTACAGACACTCTATTCCTCACTTGCTTGGTTATGCTGCATATATGTAGGTGGTGGTCAAGCCAACACTGATGAGCTATCAACATCGCGCCGTGCTCCGGGGCCGTCACCGCCGAAGGGTTACGAACCCCCTGAGGGACCACCGGCAGCAACGACCGGCAGTAAGAACATGGCCATATTGCACATTTTTTTTCTTTGGATAAAGTCGTTGCGCATATATGCATCTAAATATATAGTGCATGTAGCTGGTTCTTGGTCGACTCCTTTTTAACTGAAATTCGTTTACCCCAAAGGTCATGGGACGATCAAGATTGGTCCATGCTTCCCCAACAATGGCACTGGCAATGCCCTCTCCTGCCTCGAGCTGTGCACGAGCAAAGGCTATACTGGCGGGCATTGTGATGTCCTGCCTGGCGACCTCCGCGGCGACTGCTACTGCTTCACTTCTTGACAGCCTATATATATATATATATATATATATATATATATATATATATATATATATATATATATAGGCCATAGGCCACCCAATGTCATTCTATATCACCGTCTCGGTTTCACAAGGTTGGAGCTAGCAATCATGGCGAAAAGAATAATTATGGTTTATTTTGATAGCTTCACTAGGGCAGACAGATTCGTCTGCATGGAATGTTGAAGTCATCATGTTTGCCTGACTAGTGTGAAACAAGTGCCTATGTTCAGTTTACTTATTAAAGACTTACTAGTAACATATGCATGACTCGTGATGATGCACTATATAACTATTTTTAGTGACGGTTATAATGGTTTCTCAAAGACAACTGCTATGCCGTGGCTAGAATGGTTTTTCAAAGGTGGTTGCTCCGCTCACTTGTATCTAGAAACTGATTTCTAGAGGTGGCTATCGCGAGAATGATTTTTAGAGGTGGCTATCCAGAGAGCGAATTCTAGAGGTCGGCCGATGTAGCAGCTGCCTCTAGAAATCTTTTATAGAATATACAAATGGAGCTAAAAAAAACAAAAACAACACAAGCTAGGTGATTTTCACGTGTGTGCCAGCCAGGGGGTGATTGAACTCAGAATCTGAAACCTTGCATGCTCCTTCCATACCACTCCACAAAAAAGTAGACCTAATAAAACGTCAGATCGGGTTGAAAAAATGGTCATGTCAAAGTCGTTGGCTCGAGCCTTACCTCACACATTGGCATGTCGACCGGGCTATTTCTTTTTTTTTTTTTTGGATTTTCGCACTTTGGGTTGGGTTTTGTTTGTTTGGGTTAGACCATGGATAAAAATCATAGGCTAAAAATGACCTGACACACTAGTGGATCGGCTTGGGCTTTTTTCGAGCGGGTCAAGTCGGGTTGGTTAGGTCGGGTGGCCCATGAATAGGTCTACTACTCCAAAGCCACTTATAACCAAACAGATGATATAATCTTTTTTTATTCACTTATTAAACAAATGTTATAATGAATATTTGAAATACTAAATGGATTCAAATGAAAAAAGTTTGAACTGCAAAGAGCACTATAACTTTGGTTTATGTCGTTTCTCCATTCGAAAATTCCGAAAATGAATTTTAAAATTTGAAAGCTTAAAACAAAATTTTCGAGCCCTAAATGGTTTCAAATGAAAAATATGTCAACTACAAAGTTGTAGATGCCTTTGAGATCTACATTTTTGATATAAAGTTTGTCTTCATCCCAGTTTATCTAGAAAAGCTATGAATTTTACTGTATTCTACCTATTTTTTTAGAGGCGGCGCAAATTGCTAGCTGCTTCCAAAAATTCATTTCTAGGGAAGAGTAGAATTTAATTCATTTCTAGAGAAGAGTAGAATTTCCAGACGCTTCTGCTGTGAGGTTATGCAGCACGAAGCCATCGCAAAGGCTTAGGGCAGCTCGCTAGAAAAACTATTGTTGGAGAAGCTGGCTACAACTAAATCTAGCCCTGCGCCAAGGTCCAATCGTGTTGGTGAGTGCATTCAATGGCGAAGCTAGAGGAGATCGAATGGGGATGATGCATAGAGACTTTGTCATGGATGGTGCATATATATATGGTGGGATTTTTGCCATTATAACTGATTTTTTCAAAATTTAGGGGTGCATTTGCCCCCTACCCCCTAATCATAGTGCAACTTCGCCTCTGAGTGCGTTAGAGGGCAGTGTCAGGTTTGTTAGCTTGGTGGCGAAATTAATGAACAGCCCCGTGACCGATTTCACCAACAAATCTAATTATTGCAGCTTCAACTCCCCAAATTCCGTGGGATAAAGCTAGTGAAATTGTTGCTAAAGAGGTTCACAATCTCTAGCTCCTTTGTCTTTCTAACCTCGGGTGGAATATTCCCGGTGAAACATATTGCCTTGGACTTGGAATGAGAATAAGTATTCCCGGTGAAACATATTGCCTTGGACTTGGAATGAGAATAAGTCCAGTCAGCTCACAAAGAGAAGCCTCAGGGTATCGTCAATGAGCTTGTTTGATGAAATGTTAAACTCTCGCCTCTTCTTCATCCCTGCAAGCAATGTTGATAAGGTCCCGACGAGCTTGTTCGCGGAAAAGTCGAGGAACTTGAGCTGCCTAAGTTTGCCAAGCTCTAGCGATAGAGCGTCCATCCCTTAATGAAATACACACCTAAGCACGTTCTCTAAAAAAAAGATAGAGTGCTCACAAGCCCTGCGCCCTTGATGTCAAGGCGCTATAGCAGACAGAGCCTACGGCCTAATTTGAAAATAAGGGGAAGGCAAACCCAAAAATGGAAAGCCTCTTATATAGGACTAAGTGGCTAATTAAAATGACATGTCTATGGATTGTCTACTGCGGAAAAAAAAAAAACAGGATCCCGATGGGGTTGAAATTTCCAAACTAGCCACAATGGGGCTCTAGCCAAGCTCTAGTGACCTGAGTTGTGACATAGGGCCCAAGAACTTAGGGCCGCTGCTCGCGAGTGATGTTGGTATGGGCCCAGTGAACGTGTGGGCGGACAGGTTGAGGTGCCAGTCATTAGCGATGCGTCCGGTATCGGCACCATTCTTGTAGTAAAGGTAGAATCTTCGTCTTCGCACGCCATAGGAGCGAAGATATCTCAAGCTTGAAAATTGCCCTGCAAATCTGAACTGTTGGAGTGGTGTTCTTGAAGATTTTGTTGTTTCTGCACATCCAAATTGCCCATGACATCAATACTGTGATTTCCATGAAGAAGGGATTGTTGATCCGAGTCTTCAGCCGTTCCAGGTTTTGCTGTGGGCTTAAGTTTGCAGTGACATGCAGCCCAATTTTTTCCCAACAGGGTGAGGCAAATTTGCAAGTGATGTACAGGTGAGTTGTGGTTTCTGCTGTGTTTGCATTGCATAAGACACAGTTGTAGTCTAGTAGCTCCATGCTTTTCTTCTTCTTAGTAAGTCTCTTGTGCTTATTCTGTCCTTCAGAAGTAGCTAAAAGAAGATCTTGTGTTTATTTTGATAGGAACTTTTCCACAATCACTGGAATGCTGGATCTGAATGGGCCGGCATGCTTCCACTTAAATGATTGTAGGCCCTTTTTGAGGAGAAGTTGCTCGAACCCCAGATGTAAGTCTAGGAATCATGATTGTCCTGCAGTTCTAGGATATTCAGGGTGTCCTTGAATGGGTGTAAATGGAACCGATTGCGAAAATGCTCTGTATTCTTTGCTTCAAAGATGGTGATGGACTTATTTTTGGCAAAGGAGTAAAGGTGTGGGTATTGCCATTTTGCCATTTTGGAATAGAATCATTCCACAAGTTTTCCCACAGCATACTGCCATTTCTTCACTAGCTTCGTGGTAGTGGACCGGCCTTTCTTGTTGCCAGACAGACTCGAGCGAGCCATACCAATTACCAAATGCCAACCCTCGGCAGGTCGCTGTCAACTGTCAGCGTCGGGGCTTTGCGACCCCGACGAGGTAAAACGCAGCCACTCAGGAGAGCAACCAAAACCGAGAGCTGGAGAAGCACAGCGGCGAGACAAACAAGCAACTGCCGGTGCCCAACGCGACAATGGGCGCCCGTCGTTGCCACCGCCGCCTGCTTGCAGCCTCCGCCTCCCAGTAGATGGTTCCGATGCTACCTACTACTTGTATATATATAAACACCGGCGGCGAGCTAGCGCTTGAGATCTCACATGCATCGTCGAACGCAGCCGGGCGGCCACAATCTCGCATGGTGAGCACGTGGTTTCTCACTGCGTTTTGTGCTAGCTCTAGCTAGTTTGCTAACGCGTCGGCGTTGTTGCGTGCGGCACGCGCAGGGCCTCCTGCCGCTGTTCCTCCGGGCGGTCGCGCGGCTGGCGGCGTGCCTGGCCACCAGACCGGTGTCCGAGACGGCGGCGACCGTGCTGTACCACGCCGGGGCGCTGCCGAGGGACCCCGCCCTGGAGCGCCTGGTCTGCGACGACATGCTCGACGGCGGCGGCGACGACTGCATCCTGCATTTCGTCGTCGGCGTCATGAGGTCCTTGGGCTAGCCACACCTGCCCCTGCACGACCCGCCGGAGTTCAGGACATGCGCTGCTGACTTTGCTTCCCCTTCTTTTTTTTCTTCCTCCCTGTATTGACGACAAACTAGTATCTATGACCTACCTAGCAGTTTGGCCTCGGCGTCAATGGTCTCTGAACCCATCAAAATCACATAGGAGGAAAAAAAAAGTACTTCCACGATTTCTTTTATTTTTCTATTTATAAATAGGCTACGGCTCCCGTACTCCCTTTTTAAAAAATAGCACAAATCCCAAAACAGACAATTAAAGAAATTAATTATTTTATATTATTTTGCACCTGGGTCCCGCTTGGGCCCAGCCCGTCCTAGCGCAGCCCAAGGCCAGCACTGATCCATAGTGGAAGTAACGTGTGTGCAAGTCTCCGTGACTCCGTCTTCAGTCTTCACGCCGCTGTTTCTCTCGCGTCCTGCTTCTTCTTCCTTTCTAGAGCAGCGACGGCCGGTGGACAGAGCCAAGTGCCGCGCCTCCTTCCCCCTCCGTCCTTGCCCCCACCGCACCACGGGCCACCGGCCGCCGCGGCGCAGGGCATAGGAATATCAATTCTAAATCCATGCAAACCATAGGAATATCGAAAACCCTTTGACAAATCATGTTGTGTAATAGTCATCAGGATCTACTATGCGACCACATGCCTTGGATAGTCCCATAATGTCTTCAACGTCATCATAAGTAACGTGGATTGCCTTTCCTCGACCAAATCTAAGACATTCGTCCTTAGCATCCTAACTTTGGGGGTGTTCGGCTGGTATGGTTGTGGAAGAATTTGAATGGTTTAAAGGAATTATGGAGGAATTTACGAGAAGAAAATACTGTTTCGGATGAAAAAATAAACGGATCAAGCCGGGTTTAAGAGCACGCGAACGGAGCCTTTATAGTAGAAACTGAATAAGACTCAGACGCATCTTAATGGGTCTAATATACAGCATGCATCCAAGTCCAAAAGCTACAATTTCCCTTTTTTGATCACAGTCTAATTTATCCACTATATGCCAAAAACGCTCAACCGGGCAAGGAATGTCGCCATAATTGTCTGACATTTTTTCTGTTCAAACAAGAGATCAAAGAAGTCTAGATGCAAGAATAAAGAGAGACAAAATAAGTCTACTGTCTAACAGATTTACCATAAAACAGTGTATCGTAAAACTAAGAAAAAATATTATCGGATGTAACTAGTAATGATGATCTTACGGCGTGCACAAAAAATTAGTAATGATTAATCCTGATCTTACGGAATGCAACAGAATTAATAATTGAGCATATCGTGAGCAAGTGAAAAAAATAGATCTTAAGAATCAATCACTAATCTTACGGCACGCACAGAATTAATAATGATTAAAATTAAACTACCATGGAATAATCAATTCAACAATAAATATATCGAGAGCGAGTGAAAAAACAGATCTTAAGAATCGATCACTATCTTATCATCATTTCCTCCCCTCCGTACCCTTCCCCTGTTTCCTCCCCCGAGTTATCCCCTCCATCCCGCCCGCGTCCCTCACCGCTCCTCACCGACGTACCTTTGCACTTTGGATCCGTATCGGCGACGAAGGAAACGGGAGGCGGATCCGGCAGCGACGGCGGAAGCGGCGTCCGACGACACGTGCGGTACGTTTATATTAGGTTGCATGCCGTTAGATATAGATAGGGTTCATCTCAGAGTCCGTGAATGTAATCTTTGCGGATAGGATCGTTTTCGTTAGGATTTTGATTGCACAGGTAGTTGTGATTCTTATGCATGGGGTGAGTCCGGGGAAAAAAAATGTAATCTTTCCTGATAGGATCGTTCTGGTTACGATTGGAGCCGGCGATGTCTGTTTAGATTTCGGATAGGGAAAAAATCAGATACTGCCGTGTTTGTTTGGATTTCTTTTTTTTAAGCAAATGTTTAGATTTATTTTGGATTTTACAGATACTACAGATAGAGCCCATGTCTCTGCAGGCTCGGCAACCGGGCAGGGCAGACTTGTTCATCTATGCCAGTCGCAGTATAACCTGACCGGGTGGTATTTGATTTTCAAGAGCTGAACACCAAGTTGTCATAAATTGATTACTTACAGCAATTTCTGAATCTTCCATTGCACATTTGGACCTGAAGATTTAACTAGCAATACTCTCCTACGTTGCAGCAGCTATCTCCAACGGATAATCCATATATGAACCCAAAGCCCAAAATGGATATTGAATGGTACTGTATCCTCCAACAGAGTATTTAGGTGCGAGACCCATTTTAGGGTCTAGCAGAGTCAATATGAGTATTCTCTCTCTGGAGACTCATTTGCAGAAAGGGTTCTTTTTTAGGTCACGTTGTTAGAGAATAAAAAAATAGATATTGAATATTTTGTGAATAACACTACCAAAACGTAGAATGGGTTTTGTATTTTGGGTGATGTTGTTGGAGACAGTGGGATGCCTTGCATCCATGTATTTTGCAAATATTCAGAACATCATAAACATTAACATGGTTGCCTTTGTATGCAGGTGCTAGACGCTTTCTTAAAGACATGCAAGCTTGTATATCTTAGTACCAAGTGAACCAACAGCTTCGTTGCTGATCTTCTGCAATGCAAGTATCTGCAATGATTGCCAGAAATCTGAAACCAGGTGCAGGACAGAAGATATGTACAGATGGCATTGTGCTCACGTGTACTTGTTTAGTTAGCAGCCTAGGCCTTAGAATAGAATGGCCAGAAACCTGGTTGTAAAATATTTCTTTTATTTTTTTCCACTTTATTCATGATTCTACTCCACAAATTTGGAGGTGTTGTTCTAAGCGATTGTTGAGTATCCGAGTAATGAATTCATGAAACTAATTCCTTCCGGACAGCAACTACTTATAAACAAGTTGTAAACTTTTGTGAAGCCAAGTTGTAAACTTTTGTGCAGCCGTTACTTAGTATAAGTTCATCTTGACCTGCTGATAGTATTGGTTGAAGTACAGGATGAAGCCAAATCATAACTGTAGACATGTTTTCCAAGATACAACCAAATCATAAAGTGTAGAAACGTTTCCAAGATACAAGAATTATTAATCTGGCACCAAATAGCAGCAAAATGGGACATGAAGTTGCAAATGAGCTGGCCCCTCGTAGGAGGCCCCTCGTAGGATCTGTACACGAGCTATTGCTGAATTTCAGTTGGCATCCAACGCAGCATTAGAGCATCTCCAAAAGACTCTCCATATCTTTACTAAGGTCTCGTTTGGCAGGATTTTTTCACCGGCTTCAGGAGCCGTTTTCTACCAAACGGGGTAAAGTAAAATAGCTTTACTTGTGAAGCTCCTAAAAACATGCTCTCACAGTGATTTGGGGTGGGATGGAGCTAAAAAAAAAAGTGGCTTCTCCTAGCTCCTCCTCCAGGTCCCTAAAAACATGCTCTCACAGGGAAGCCATTTTGCTAAACGGTTTACCAAAACCGCTTCAGCTCCACCGGTGGAACTGTTCGTGGAGCTGAAGCCAAAAAAAAAATGGCTTCACTAGTGAAGTGAAGCCCTGCCAAACGGGATCTAAATGTGAAGAATACAGCTTCTCTAAATGGTCATCTAAATATAGTCATCTAAATATAGCTTCTCTAAAAGGTATAAAAACGATTTTTATGTAAATAATTTTTTAAATAATAATTTAAAAAGTAAAATTTAGAAAGGCTCTCGGAGATGCTCCTAGATCGTCCGCAGCTCCTAGTAGATCGTCCGCAGCCTCTCCTCCGGTCCGAGTTTGGAAGATTCATCATCAGTCCCACCCTCGTTGCACCTGAGAAAAAAGAAAAAAAAAACAATGTCACTTTTACCCTATAATTATACAGGCACACACATCACAGATAGCACAGTCTTCAGCACAAGCATGTAAACCATATATATTACATTTAAATTATTTAGGGGCCATTTGGATCCCTTTATTTTGAAGGAAATGAAATCTACTCAATGAATTAGACTATTTGATTTAGAATTTGATATTCCACAACTTTTTCAAGCTCACAAATAAGCCTATCTTAAATTCATAGGGTATGAGATGGAAATGGATTGTATAGACACCATACTATATTTCTACTCTCCAACTTATAACACATTTTTTTAACTCGTTTCCCTACAATAGAAATGCAGCATCTAAGTAATACCCCTTGTATGACAAACAATAATATACAAATATATTTCATATACAACTATATTAGCTTAATTAATCTATGCTTAAATTATAATTATTAGACAATTCCAAAGATCGAAATGGGCACTTACTTGTTTGACATATGTTTTCCTGTTATGGCCCTGCTGCTTGCATACAGTGCACTTATATTGTCGTTTCTCGACAAATGATTTGTACCTCTTCTTGGAGAAACCATCTACATTCGGTGGGGCGCGGGCGCCCAGTGGCGCGTGGTGCGGTGGGGGCAAGGACAGAGGGGGAAGGAGGCGCGGCACTTGGCTAGGTCCACCGGCCGCCGCTGCTCAGGAAAGGAAGAAGAAGCAGAACGCGAGAGAAACGACGTACTCAAGACGGAGTCATGGAGGCTTACACACACGTTACTTCCACTATGGATCAGGGCTGGCCTCGGGCTGGGCCTAGGCAGGATTCAGGTGCGAAATAATATAAAATAATTAGTTTCTTTAATAGCCTGCTTTGAGATTCGTGCTATTTTTTTAAAAGGGAGTACCAGAGCAGTTGCCAAATAAATAATAATGAAACAAGGCCAGCCAGGGGCGGATCAAGGGGGGCTGGAGCCCCTTAGAGCTGGTGCATCAATGAAAATATAGGAAAAGTGAGGGAGAAGAGAGAGAGAGAAAAGAAGAAAAATGGAGAGAGAAAGAAGAAAAAACTAGCCCCCTACAATCCTGTTCTGCATCCGTCACTGGCCAGCGGTTGATTTGGTTGAAAATTCAGTAGCACAGCAGTAATATGATTGGTTCGAAGATCCCAATTGTTTTTTCCTGTATTAATAAATGTAAAAGACTGGTTGGAATATTCAAGAAAGAAGAATATAGTTGGCAGTCATTGCTCGCGAATCCACGACGCAAGAACGTGCCCAGAATGATTTTGCAGCTCTGCTGAGCAGAAGCTTTCGGCGTCGGCACCGCTAGATGCGGCAACCGTCACATGCCCTTCCTCCCCCAGGAGAAATTAAATAAGGAATCAGACAATGCCGCCAGGCTGCGTAATTGTTGCTCAAGAAAATGGCATCTGCTCCAGCCTCATCAACAAATGGAGGAAAAACTATAAAAAAGAAGAAGAATATTTGTTCTATGAGTACAACAATGACAACCACATCCAAATCGTTGTAGCTGACTACTGGTATAGTATGTGGTATCCCTATGAATTGCCACATTTAACTCTTCCTGATGACAATACCCTACCAAGACACACTCCGAGCAACACAACCAAGTATACCACCAAGATAAAATGCTGCAAGAGCAGGCCGATTACATCTCGAGCGTCCTCTTATTCCCATGACTCGCAGGCACCATCAGATTTCAGATTCCATGGTACAAGTTCCTGAAAGAACAGAAGCATTGCAGAAGACAGTCGTGTGGCAGCTCATGCGTTCCTCAGAGCACTGATCCGGGCAGCCAGTTCCTCGAAATCTGGCATACTTGGATGCACATTCCCTCTTGACATTTCTGGCTGCATGGACAAGGACCGAACAGGGGCCTTCGACTTCGGCTTCGCCTTTGGGCTTGCGGATTCTGAAGGTAGAGATACAGCTCTTTCAGGACGATGTGCAGATGCCCCTTCTTTGTTAGACAGTTCTCCAGCTCCATCATCAGCACGTTGATCAGCTCGAGGCCGCGGGATCCGGGATTTGACTCTTTCTTTGTGCTCCTCCCTGTCCAGCCTTTTCTTGCTGTAGTGCATCAGAAGCTTATCCATCATCTTTTCCTCATCATCACGGCCTCCCTTGCGAGGATCAGCACTCCGACTCCTGTGTTTCCTATGTGAACTAGGGGCTCGGGGCAGCAGATTGCCGAAATCAATTGCTGTATTCACATCATCACCGTCTGACTCGTGGTCTTCGCTGGCCCCATTGTAGTCACTGCCACTTGTCGATCCGTTCCGCCTGCTTCTGTGCTTTCTTCGCTCACTAGGAATCCGGTGAAAAGGCCTTGCGTTGTTGATATCATCATCGACCCCCATGCCTTCTATGGGTAGCACATGACCACCTTTATGGTCATAATTGTCATAGGCTCCATTCCTCTTGCTTGAATGTCTTCTTCGGCCATCAGGTGCTTGGTTTGCCATCTTTTCCTCGTTAGCCATTCCAGCATAATCATCAACATGTGCAGGTGGTTTTGGAATCCTACTTCTGACCGAAACAGGGTCATAAATTGGTTCACGCTTCTGGTGGCCTATTTCTTCAGCGCCACTATGCTTGTAAGCATTTGCACCTTGATTTGCATGCTTTTCAAATTTTGGCTTAACATAAGGAGGACGCATATTGGCTGCCTTCTCTGGCACAGGCTGTCTATCTTGCCTATCTTCAGCAACCTTCTCACCCATTGATGCTGTGTAGGGCTTAGAATAAGGAGGAGCCTTGTTCACTGTTTTACCATTCAAGGTGCAAGTTGAATCAATTTCTTCCTTTTCTAGGCCCAGAGTTTTAAGCCCCAAGTCAGCATGTCCCCAACTACGATCAGGTCCACCAGAAAGTTTCACGACACCAACATCCTGTTTTTTTAAGCCATTGAGGTCCAACACCTCCGCATCCATTAGTTCCCTCCGATGGTGACTATCTTTTTTGTCATATTTCTTCATTTCTTTCTGACCATTCTTTTCTTTCATGTCCAAAGGAGGCAAAGGATTATCCATGTGCCTTTTCTCACTAGGTTTATCTGAGTACTTCTTTCTGCTTTTTTCGCCTAGCTGACCAATGCCATCAGGAACAACATGGATATCTTTGGGCTTTAGGTTTTGTTCCTGCTTCTGTTCATAGCCTTCAGGCATAGCTTTAGTTTTTCTTTCATGAACAGCATGCCTATCAACCTTGTGTCTATCTCGTGCTGATGCTTCCATCTCCTGTTTAAGTGAACTCTTCTTTGGAAGATCCTAATGGCAAAAGAATGTGAAGATTAGAATTGAGTGACCCATATATGCTTAGCAAATGATTATTCCTTTGGTAAGTCCTTGCATGTATTTGATAATGCAAAAGGTTTACTAAAACCTTACATGCTTATTTTGAGAGCCACAAGTTATCTTCCATTCCAATGCCCTGCTATCAAATGGAACTGAGAACTCTTCAGCAACACGTTTCATTACTCGCAACTTCTCTTCATTAGTAAATGATTTACTCTGGAGGTTCTGAACAAACTGTTTCACAGAAAAGTTAAGTTAATCCATATGTTCCAAACGATGGAGATCAGCTCAAATATAAGAAAAGTAAAAGCAATTTCAGCACCTCAGAATTAACAAAAGGCTCGACAGAACTCCCATATTTCTCTGTAAATATATGTCTGAGGTCACACAGTTCAGGCAAATCAGGAAATCTAGCAGCAGCAAATATTAGAGTAGACACAGCTTCCAATGCTTCCTGAGGGCATTCACTGTTAAGGAACATCACAGATTCAGTGATCAATTTGGAAGAAAGTCTTATTGTAATATTAATCGAATTGATAAATAAAAGAACTAGATATTTTGATAATGATACAACTAGAAACAACCAAAGTAAAAAAAAATATCTAACATCTGCATATCCCTAAATGTGAAAACAGTGGTATTTTTTTTTGCGGGGGGGGGGGGGGGGGGGGGGGGGGGGGCGGCAGGGGTGAGAGAAATGGCAGTACACATGATTATAGTAAGCAAGGATCTGGTGTATGTAGGAATATCCAAATCTTGTACAATCTTGGGATACTATGGAAATTGCTAAACCAGAAAAAACATCAAGTCGGTGATTAGCTACCTTGACTGAAAGAATTTTCAATCTTAAATGCGACATATGCATGACAACAGGAGTATGGCATGCCTTGAGCACAAATGAACAAGAAAATCAAGTTATAGGCACTGAAGCAATTATCTCCAAACAAGCCACTTAGGGTAGGAATCCATAGAGCACTGATCAAACTGAATATTCAAAAGGGATGATGTCTAAGTCTAAGCCACCTTAATCAGCTACAGCATACTAGAAATCAGAGCTACTGCAACAAAAATTGGATGGATTATGATGTTTCCCTTTTTCTTCCTAGCAAGAACACAAACACATGCAGAGCACATGTGTATGCAGCACTAAAACAGATATTCACAAGATGGAATCAGTGCATCACTTGAAGAAGGGTGGCAACTGACAATTACCTCTCTTTCTGCATGTGGTTGAGCAGCTTCACAATATACTCGCAGTACTGCTCTATCATATCATAGCACGATGCTTGGTTCATCTCAACGATCAGCCCTTCCATCTGCAGTTCAGGGGGAAACAGCTAAGTAACAGCAATCAGGAACATATCACTACAAACACCATCACATGGCTCTGCATTTCGTCATAAATTTCGTGCAATTCAGCTTCGAAGAATATTTCCATTTCGTCAAATTCGCACCAACGCAAATCTGTCCGACACCACTAAACAATTCAAATTCAAGCCTTGAGAAGTGAAGACAGTACCCGTGCGAAGGCGTGCGATTCAAGGCCGTTGGTGAGGAGGTCGGCGACGTCCTTCTTGAGAAACTTGACCATGGCTTGTTTCTTCCGCCGCAGCAGATCCAGCCGAGTTCGGGTGCACTTGATTGCGTGCTTGCTGCACCAAACAACAACGAATTCAGCGGTTAGGAGGGGGAATAGCAGAAATCAAACAAACACAGGTCAAATCGAGAATGCAGGAATCTGGACAAACAGCAGGAAAGCAGAACATAGATCGAGAACAGGACCAGATTCTCTGCTACAAAAAGGAGGGGGGAAAGGCGCTCGCAAGTCCGGGGAACAGTTCCTTGAATTCGCAGATGAAGATGAGAAGTGGAGCTAAACAATTCGGAATCCGAGGAACGCAAGAACCGAGGGACGCAGCTACCCGACTAAGCGACCGAATGCAGCTAAACATTCGACTTCATTTTCTCCGCGCAAATCGGAAGGCTGAACAAATCGTCGGCAAAAGGAAGCTCAAAACAACCGATTTCGAACTCGGCTGTCCAGAAAAACAGGCAACGAACTTCGAGAGCAGCCGGGCCCGAAGCTCCCAATCACGCATCAAACCGAATCAACGGGAAAGATCTCTGTACCATTTGTTGTAGAACTTGGAGTTGAGCAAACTGTCAAACATCTTGCCCGCTCCCTCGGTCCCCCTCTCTTGCGCTTCTCTCTGTTCTCTTCTTCGGTTCTCCTCCTACAGCTCCCCCCCTGCTTTAACCAGTGGCAGAGGAGATGGTGGGAGGCAGGCAGAGGCGGCCAAAGCGGCGAGCTGTGGCGTCAAAGCATCAGAAAGAGAGGAGAAAAAGGAAGAAGAGAGAGAGAGAGAGGTGGTGGTGGTGGTGGCCTGGAACGAGATCGTCTAACTTCACCTCGAATGACTGCGCTGTGCAGTCACGACATCGTAGACGTCGGCTCACGATCGGACGATGGATACGCTAAAGTGTAATGGGCTGCCCAAATGGCAAGGCCCATCTAGCCCAGAAAGGTAATCGCAGTCGTTGTCTTCCGTAGTTTCACTCGAAGGCGTCGTCGACTGCTGCGCCGTCGGAGTCAGGTCGTCCCGTCGCGGTCCTCGCCGAGAGCTGCGCCGCGCCGTCAGCGTCCGGCTGTGCCGCGCCGTCCTCGCCAAGAGCTGTGCCACGCTGCCCTCGCAGACCGCCGCTCGGTTGCCGTCCTTGACGAGCAGCCATCCTCGCCGAGCGTGTCGCCGTCGCTGTTGCCGTCACCGGCCTGCGAAATTTCCATGTCGCCCACCTTCTGCACGTCTTCCGCCTCTGCAGAGCTCCGGACATGGCTGCTGTTCCACGGCCTTTTTTCCCCTTTCTAATTTCTATTGCTAGCTTGCCTGTAAATTGACATTTGTGCAAGAGCTAGTACTGTGTAACTTGTGATTGTATCGAAGGCAACAAATCATGCAAATTGTATAGCTTTCCATTGTGTTGCAAATTGTCCTGGAATTGTAATGCTGATTGTTGCAAGTTTGATGAACAAAAGGCTCTGCTTTTCACAGATGCAATTCCCTGAATGTAGGTTCAGAGATGCACTTGACGCTCTGTTGTTCAGAGATGCAGTTCCCTGAACTTACACTTCAATGACAAATATTTCATGAGGCTATTCTTCAAAAGCTACTCTCCTAAACAATCTATGTTTCAGGAAGCAACAGATTTAAAAAAATATATTCAGATTGCAGCAAATGTCCATGCTACTAGAAATCAGCAATAACATCATCTGTGACTGTCCCCTGCAAAATAAAAGGTTGAGAACATTTGAGAGAATGTATTGACGGCCATGTATGTTTTAGTAGAATGGTGTAATAGTTTGAAATATTACCGTCAGTATCTGAGAGAATGTATTGATAGCCATGTACTGTTCAGACATTTCTTCCATGGGCAAAGAAATACTTGGAGAGATATTTTGCACAGCTACAGTTTCTTGTACTGCTCCTTCTTTTTCTTTTTTCTTACCTCCCTTCTTTACAGTTTGTTGTTCCTTTGAACCATTTTCCTTTTTCTTACCTCCCTTCTTTGCCGTTTCTTGTTCCTTCAAGTAAAAAAAAAACAAAACTGAATATATTTTCTTATTGAACATGCTGAAAGAGAATCAAATGTATTTTGTGTTATCACTTACCTTTGAACCATTTTCCTTTTCCTTACCTCCCTTCTTTGCAAATTTACGTCTTTTGTCAAGCCAATTTCTTTGGCGCCTTGAGGTTTTAGTTTCAATGTCCTTTTTCTTTAGGCTTGCTGTGCTCAGCAAATTAATTGGGGGCGAATCATTTGTAGGAACATTGATAGGCTCCATTGCACTAGAAAAACCTGTGATTTCTTCTTCGACTTGCTTGCTAACCATGTCAAGTGCATTGTTTACTAATAAGACGCACCGTGGATGACTTGCAGCTCGGTGTACCAAATTAAGAAATTTGCGAGTCATATCTTTGTAGCAAAGCATAGTATCTAATTTTGGATCCTCTACTATGTTTCGGCCTTGGTTGTCCTGTACTATCCCACTACGTGCTTCACGAGTCCATCGCTTCAATATATATTGTTCTGGGATTGACTTGATATTCATCAAATCAAGAACTTTCAGAGCATGGGCACACAATATTCCGATTCTATTGAACTGCCCACAGCTGCATGTGCTTGTTTGGTCTGTAGGGTTACCAGTAACTTTGTATTCCTTCTCAAGGGTAGGATTTTCATCAAGACTCCCAATTGCTACAAGATATTCATTTTTGTCTTCCAATGGGGTGGTGTATGCTGCCATGGACCTCTCATATTCACATTGGAAAGCTTCAAATATAATTGGTGTGTACAGCTTGCTAGCTTGTATTAACATATGTGTCCTCATTTTGAGTCTTGGTAATTTTTTCCTTGATTCAAATTCAGCTTGCAATTCATTATTTCTTTTATATTCCACAACCCTTTCAAAATGCTTAAGGAATCGAATGATATCAAAATCTGATTTGAAATGCCGCTTCAAGTCGCTGTTTAGGCTCTCACTCAATTGTGTACTCCTCATCCCTAATGTGTACACATTTGTCATATAACATTCAGCCCACTTTTCTTTTACCTTGTAGATACTATCCAACCAAGTTTGCTTGCTGGCCTTTGTCCTCATGATGTTAAATGCTTCTTGAAATGTTGCTTCATCTTCATACTCATACATACATGCACTAAAATCTGCGAGGATACTTGGTTCTTCCTTGCTATCTTCGGCCTTTCTTTTTGGAGGAGTACATGATTCTTCATCATCAGCTTCAGCTAGATTCTTGACAGCATTTTGCATAATATGAAAAGTGCACAGACCATGCCAAGCTTCTAAAAAGACCTCCTTGACAGCCTTTCCCATTGCTGCATCTTGATCAGTATAGATTGTTTTAGGCTGCTTACTATTATGTGCTTTTAGGAAGGTCTCAAATAGCCATCTAAAGGATTCAAATGTCTCATCATACATGAGAGCAGCACCAAAAACTACAGTTTCTCTAAAATGATTGAACCCAACAAATACTCCAAAAGGCCTACTCTCTTTGTTTGTTCCAAAAGTAGTATCAAAACTGACAACGTCCCCAAAATGTGCATAGTCAGTGAGCATTTTAGCATCAACCCAAAATATGTTCGCTATCTGTTCTTCCCGGTCCATTTGCAATGCATACTGAAATGATGGATTCTCAGCAATTTTTTCTCGAAAATACATGAGCATGCTTCCAGCCTGTCCATACGCCATCTCACGTTGGCGCTTGGCCCTTAAATAATTCTTGTGGTCTCGAAGAGTGTAACTGAGATTAACTGAACCACCAACTTGGATGGATGCCAACTCATGTGCAGCTTTTGGCCCAATTCCTGCATCATCAGCTGTCTCAATTTCAAAACCTTGTATCTCTGAAATTTTCCTCTGAGACACCAACAAATGTGAGGTTTCCGGCAACTGGAGGGTGTGATTGTGTTCTAAAATCACCTCACTGACTTTATAATTTCCCTTCTCCCGATCTAGTACAAGACCCATACGAACTTGGCAATCAGTTCGTGTTTCAGCTCTCGGACACTTTATTAAATGATCCCTTTTATCATTCAATCTGTGACCTTCATTGGCACAAACAAATCTGCATGACGTAATTGTTCCATCTGATTTTCTTTTGTTTGAGTATCTTTTTCTAACCTCAAATCCTTTTTGACCACCATAGCTAACCCAAAACATCCAAGCCTCATCTGTATTGCTGAATTCCATGCCAACTTGAGGTAAGAAAAGAGAAAAAAACCCATCCCTACAGCAAATGAAATATTTTATTTGGTAATGGTATACTAAGCAACTAAAATATATATCTGACCGCATTTGGGAGAAAGAAACAAGTATTGATTACACACCTCTTTTCTTCCATCTCGTATACCCTGATTCTATTCTCTGATGTACGGAAGATGATGTTTCTTTAATCGAGTCTAACGTGAGCTGATGGAGTACGGGAAGGCAAATAAATTACAAAGGATGCAAACGCACGTGAAGAGACAGAACACAGAAATCTATACAGGTAAAGAGATAGAATGCAGACCTGCAAACATGTTGTTGGCGACCGAAACAAGCACCATCCGATGGCCGCCGAAGCCTCACCGCCGCCGCCGATGGCTCACCGCCACCGTCACCGCCACGCAACCGCGGGAAAAGGAGAATGCGCTCGCGCCAAAAAGAAAAATATCGCGGCAAAGAGGAGCAGCAGACTCGGTTTTGGGCAACCACGGGATAGCGGGCGACTTGATTTTGGGCCAAGGCCCAGGTAGCAGACGAGTAAAACAGATGGATATACGGCCAACGGGCACAGGCGTCCGATCGTGAGCCGACGTCTACGATGTCATGACTGCACAGCGCAGTCATTCGAGGTAAAGTTAGACGATCTCGTTCCGGTGGCCTGGTGGGGTGGGGAAGATGGCTGGGCTGGGTGGAGGTAGTGGAGAAGAAAGAAAAATGTGAGCTGTTGCTGAGGAGAAGCCAGGTGGCCATGACTCATGAGGTATATCATTCGGTTGCATTGCATGCACGAGAAATGGTGAAGAAATTTTGGCTGCCAAAATGGATAAAAATAAGCCTTTTTACTGTAGTAGTCGGATTCCAGATTTTATACGGGGTGAAGAAGCAACAGCGGTTACTGTTTCCGGAAATTTAATAAGTTCTTCAATTGCAGTTTGTGGTGCAATTACCACGTGAGTGAGGGGTGGGGTGTAAATTTCTATAACTCTTTCTGGTGGCCGTGGAAAGTGCAGAAAAACCGGGAAACAGAATTCAAGGATCTTTTGTTCAGTCAAGTTTCTTTTTTAAGGCCCACTTTATAACAAAGGATTAATTGCCCTGTTCGCTGGTCGATTTCTGAACTGATAACGGAGGAATTTTGTAGCCTTTGAAACCTATAGAATTTTTTCCCAAATGGTTCTTTGGAAGAAAATATTGGCCATCCTGAAATCCTACCAAATTCCTATAGAATGACTTAAACCATAGAAATTTTGGAGAAAATCTAATATGAGGTCCAATCGGGGTTATAACCCCGGGATGTCTCAAGGCACCGATTAGTTAGCACACTACGCGGCCTGCAACGCAACAGTCAGCAAGGGCCCAAAAACCAAGGCCAAGCAGGAGCCGAGCAGAGCAGGTCAGGCGCTAAAGATGGGGTTAGCCCCGACCCCTTCCACCCGCCTTAGTCACACAACGCTTGCAAGACGCACGCCCTCTCCCCATCACGACCCCCGGGAGGGATGGGGGAGATCGAGCGTAGCTAGGCGCGCCTGCTCTGACAAGAGCAAGCATGGCGCACTGACCCCGTAAGGATCGAGGGGACGGTAGTCACCTCGGCCCGGTCAGACACCATCCCTGTGCCATGCCGCACCAAGGAGACAACACCGCACCACGGTGGCAACGAGTACAATACCCACCGTCCAAATACGGACAGACTAGACGCTTGTACGATCAACTCTAATCCTATGTGTTTTTCTATTCCTATATTTTTGGATATCCTATGTTCTAAAGGGGCCCTAAATGTGTGAGTAGCTGTGAAGTTTGGAAGCATCTAGAATCGAACATGTTATACTACCTCCGTTTTCATTTACTTGTCACCGAATTTTTACTGTAGCAATTTTGACCATACGTTTTTTTTCTGTAAAAGATTTTTAGATACATCAAGTTTTTACATATATGATTCTTTATCGAACATACTTCATTAGTGTTATATACATTGAAGTATCTAAGATTTTTTTAGAAGGAAAAACAGATAGTCAAATTTGCTACAGTAAAAAATTGCTGACAAAGTAAACACAAACGGAGGGAAGTATATAAAAAAATATTAACAATTATCATACTAAATACTCATACTTTAGGAGTTTTACGTGTTGACATTAATTCCATATTATAGATATGAAAGGGTACTCTTATTATGACTATGATATAGAAAAAAGAACTATATAGATATGAAGCTATAGTACTCTTCTCTAGTTGGAGGAGTTAAGGAACCATGGAGCCACCGTCTCTGTTGCTTGATCTATCTCCCTTTTCGCTGAATTAATTCGAGCCACACTTTTCCCTTGCCTTTCTCACGAAGTAAAAGCGCAAAACAAAAGAAATGGAAAAAGAAACTGCATTGAATGTGCTCCCCTTGTACGCTTTGGCACACACACAATGACACGAACACAATTAGTGGTGCACTCACCACCAGAGCGTGGGCCCCACGGGCTAAAAATGAAGGGGGGGGGGGGGGGGGGGGGGGGGGGGGAGAAAAAGGTCCAGCTTAGGCCCCGTTTAGTTTAAATTTTTTTTGGCTTTTGGCTACTGTAGCACTTTCGTTTTTATTTGGCAAAAATTATCTAATTATGGACTAATTAGGCTTAAAAGATTCGTCTCACGATTTCTCGGCTAACTGTGTAATTAGTTTTTTTTGTCTACATTTAATACTCCATGCATGTGCCGCAAGATTTGATGTAACGGGTACTATACAAAAAAAATTTTGGTTTTTGGCTTCAACTAAACGGGGCCTTAGCAGCGCTACGTGCCATCACGGCCAAATGCCCACTCCAACTTCACATGCAACAATGGTTGCAGGTGGAGAATCTTAATCACACTCATGTAGGAGTAGGAGTATAGAGCTCTTAATGATAATAAAGCTGTGACCGGTACTAATAATATACTACTGGCGCAATTGATTACTGTAGAATAGAATGGCACCCACAGAATAGTGTTTTTCTCTCACAACATTTCAGCATAAAGATCAACATAAGCTAAATTTTAGCATAAGCAAATATGACCAACCTGTTCAGTTGGCTGGTTCGTATTGTTGCTAATTCGTGAAGAAGTACTGCTGGCTGGTTTATGTGAGAAAAAATGTTAGAAATTTATTATCGTTTACGACAAGCCGCAGTAAAACGAAAAGGCTGGATATTATCTCCACTCCACCCGACACAATTGCTGACTAAATCTGCTCCACGGTTCACCCATTCATCAGATCAGATGGAATAGTTAACTGACAGTGACAGGAACCAGTGCAGCTCCAGTCACGTAGAGTGAGTACCACACGACGACACGACATCGTCGTAATCCAACCATTAGAAGCTATTGGCACCCTGCACGACGACTGCAACTGTGGTTTGGTTTGTACTGATCTGGATTAGACGAGTATTAGCTGCACACGTGGCAGATGCCCAGATGAGGCACCTCCATGTGAGCCGTCGTCGCTAGCTAATGGAAGCAGGAGTAAAGCTTGTTAAGCTGTTACTCCAAGTTGTGACGTGGGAGATCAAGAGATGGAGCGGCTCGTGGCTGGCTTCAGCGACACACTCAAAAGGGGGGGGGCGGACGACGCTGGACAGCACGAGCAGCTAGTAGGAGGCGCATCGGTCGTACCACTCCGTTAGGCTGGCTTCGATGGGATGGTGGCGACGACCAGGAAGAGGGAGAGGAGAGGCAGGCTGCACTGCAATGTAATGTAAAGATCAGGGACTCATATCCTGTGCAGGACTGGGACTGCAGAGGATCTAAGGACTCGATGGCACGTCACATGTGGGCTAGGGAGAGTGGGCCCACATGTCAACCGCTCTTTAAACGCCTCTCCACAGCTCCACTCCACAGTGCGAGAGGATTTATGAGTGCGTACTCAGAGTGGGAGTAATCGCGCGATCCAAGGTACTGTGATATCTGTACCACTCACTCGATTGCCTAACCATACCGGCTCCGTTCGCTTTACTTGAAAAAAAAAGTTTAGAGTAATGTTCTCAGAGAAAAATATTATTCTAACTAAAAAAATAAATTAAAAAAAAACGAATCACAAGAGAAGCGAAACGGACCGCTTAACAAAACCAACCATGTTACTAGTACTACGATGTTAATGAGCCTCTGCGACGTGCCAGGGCACTGGACACACACAGACAGGGCGGGCGCGTGATGATCAGCAGGAACGCCGCTGCTCACATGCTCTCCGCAGTCGGCGAACCTGCGCCTGCGCCTGCGCCACGTGAATCTTCTAGGGTCCTCCCGTTCGGCTGGGCTGGCTGGCGGGGGCTGGCCAGCCCCTTCACGCCGGCACTGTTCATATAAACAGTGTCTTTTAGCTAGAATAGTATTTTTCTCTCACACAAATTAGCCAGGAGTACTTTCTCACAGATTAGCAACGAACAAACCGGTCCAGCCGAACAGTCTTAAAAGACTGGATTTTGTTTCCTTTCCACTGTTTTGCTTGATCGAGCAAAACTATCGCGACTCTCGACACTGCAGGCTGTAGGAGCAGCGTAGCAGGGCCAGGGTGTGTAAAACAGCAAGTGGGCCCCACCCAACCCAAGCCTGCAGGTGCAACGGACTGACCGCACAACTGCTGTTGCCTGGTGTAGCCGGATTTGGAAGGACAGGACAGGACAGGACAGGAGAAGCTGGAAGCAAAAAGCCAGACTGCCCGCCGGGCGCAACGGTCGACCCGGGCCGGAAACGATAGGCAGCGGGGACGGCACGGACGGGGAAAAAGGACGTGGGCGCGCGCGCGCGCTCTGTCGCCGCCTCTCGCTCTCGGGCTCGGCTTTTTGGTTCTGGGTGGGTCATCTATCCATCCGGTCCAGCGCCACCCTCCAAACTCCAAAGTCCAAATCCAAACGGCCAGACCGCCAGAGCAGAACGGGTCGGGAAAGCCGGAAAGGGACCACCCGCCCACCCGTCGGGTGGCAGTTTGGCGTGCGGCGGTGCGGGACGCGGGGCCGGCGGACCGGATCCTGGCCGCCTGGCCGGGCAACACACATGGGCCATCTATCCAGGCATGGGGAGCTGGCTAGGGCGGCATACAAAACAGACCCTGGCCGCCACGTCTGTACATGAACGAGGGGGGCTGCAGAACAAGGGGCTGCCCGGGGTTCAGAGATGGGTCTGACTGGCGCGATTTTGGGCCAAGGCACCAAGAGAACTAGAATCTGAAGGTGGACGAGGACGAAGGTACTCAGGCAGAGAGCGACGGCGTACGGCTGCGCGCAACGGTTGACCGGAGGACCTCCGGCCCCCAGCCAAGGAAATGATGAATGAGGAGCCATGCGTGCGCCTCTCGGCCCTATCCGATACCATACTATATTCTAGCAGCTTGTTCGGGAGGCCGTAAATGATCATGGATTATTTACTACTGACTGGTTTGGTGTGAGAAAAAACACTATTTTCAACTGAAAATTTATGATCGTTTACGAGCCAGCAAACAGTCTGCAGGCCTCCAGGGGCCCTGCGCGCCGCGTACACGTCGCTGCCGGCCGGGCCGGTGTCTGGTGGCCCCACGCCGACAGACGAGTGGACCAGCACAGCCAATGAGCCAAAGCCACTCACCCCACGTTGGCTTGGCGTGCGGAGGCAGCACTCACCCGCCGTGCCGTCCCTGTCACGCCCCGAGTTGGATCGATTCGATCGGCGGCGCGCCACCACGAGGCGACGAGTCGCCGGTGATCTGCATCGACGTCCTGGGATCCTGTGCCAATCTGCTTCTGCCATAATGCCATGCACGTCTATCATCGCGTCTATCTCTATGATGTTTTCTCGCGACAGGCACCGCCCCCATGCTCGATCGAGCGCCTGCATCTTTCGAGGTCGCGGCTCGTGAGGCATTTCAGGCACATCACCATGACACCGGTTGATCCTGTTCGGCTCGTGAGGCAGCCTATAACCGCATAAATTTGGTTTGACTTATCAGCCAGTTAATAGTATTTTTCTCTCACACTAAACTAGCCAACAGTATTTTTAGTCCATGGCTTATAAGCAAATCCAGCCGAAATGAACAAGCTGCGTGTCGTCTATCACCGAAAATATATGGGTTAATTGGAGAAACACCATTATAATTTTCACGGTTCGGAGAAACACCATTACTATTCATCTATTTTGAAACATGCCATTATAATTCTTCGTTTTCCACAAAATACCACTGAATACGTATGGACATAACCTGGGCTTAGCTTCAGGCATATACGAAGACGTATACTTCATCTCCCCTGTCACTGACACGCGGGCCCCACACGTCATCTTCTTCCTCCTCTCTCTCTCCATCTCGACGAGCAGCAACAGCACGCCGAGCAGCACGCCGGCAGCAACACGCGGCCGAGCAGCAGCAGCACGCCGCGGGCGAGCAACCTGCGTCGGGGACGAGCTCGCCATGGCCGGAGCGAGCTCCCCATGGCCACCGGCGCCGAGCTCGCCATGGCAGCTGGGGCCGAGCTCACCGGGGCAGTCTACGTCGCTCCCCATGGTCGCCAGGGCCAAGCTTGCCCGCGGCAGTGCTGCGCTCGCCATGGCCGCCAGGACCGAGCTCGCCTGCGCCTTGGACACTTGGGCTGACCTCGCTGGGGCAGTCTGTGCCGGGGACGAGCTCGCCGGGGCAGCCTGCGTCTGTCGGGGGACAAGTTCGCCATGACCGGGGCCGAGCTCCCCATGGCCACCGGCGTCGAGCTCGCCATGGCCGTCTGCGTCGGCGCTGAGCTCGCCATGGCCGCCGAGGCCGAGCTCGCCTGCGGCCGTGCTGCGCTCGCCGTGGCCGCCAGGGCCGAGCTTGCCCCTCCCCCATGGCTGGAGCTCGAGTAGAGGTCGTGCTCGCCTCTGCCAAGGCCTTGCGTGCGCGTACAGCGCGAGTAGAGCTCGCCCTCGCTGTCGGTGCCGAGCACGCCCGCGGCGGCAAGCTCCCGTTCGGTCTCGAGCGGCCACTGTGTCCCGAGCCGGAGAGATGAGAGGAGGAAGAAGATGACATGTGGGGCCCACGTGCCGCTGACAAGGGAGATGAAGTATACGTTTTCGTATACGCTTGCAGCTGCACCCAGGCTGTGTCCATACGTATTCAGTGATATTTTTATGGGAAACAAAGAATTATAATGACATGCTTCAAAATGGACAAAGGCCTTGTCTAGTTCGGCCGATTCGGCGCCGACGAAATCACTGTAGCTGCAGTGACGTTTTGTTTTTATTTGGTAATAATTACCCAATCGTTGACTAATTAGGCTCAAGACTACAACCAAACTATACAATTAGTTTTTGATTTCGTCAATATTTAGTACTCCATACATATACCGCAAGTTTGATGTGACAAAGAATCTTCTTTTTGTATAGTATCAAAGTTGGGAATGGCCGGATAGTAATGACGTTTTTTCGGACCGCGAAAATTATAACAGTGTTTCTCCGATTAACCCATCATATATTTATGGTTGATCAGTAAAAAAACGATGCAAAAACAGACGTGACGATGAAGGCCTGTCAACGCCTGGATCGGAGACAAGGGCCCAACAAGCAACAAGGCAAAACAAGCTCGCCGGCCGGCCGGCCGTCGCGAACACGTCTCCATCGCCCTTTGCCCCCTCCTCTGCAGCAGCACGACACGACAGGCGGACGGACACGTACTACGGACAGATGAGACAGCTACCAGCTTCGTCTTAGGACAGTGCCACGACTCACGACACGATGCTGTTCAGCTCCCTGTCTTCGCCGAGCGCGGCCTCACGCACCGCCCGGAGGATGTCGGTGAGCGACACGACGCCGCAGAGGAGCCCTTCCTCGTCGACCACCCACAGCCGGTGCACGTGACTCGACGCCGCCGCCTCGATCGCCTCGCCGAGGGTGCTGTCCGGGGAGCACGTCACCAGCGCCGACTCCTGCTGCTGCTCGCTCTGCTCGTCGTCCGTGGCGACGGCGGCAGCCGCGGGGGTGTCGGCCGGGGTGCCGGTGTCCGTGGCGTCGGCACCGGGGACCACGGGCCTGTTGCTCGCCCGGTACTCGGCCACCTTCCTCTTGAACTCCGTCACGCTGATCCCCAGCCACGGCTGCAGCCGCGCCACTGGGCAGTCCCGCAGGTCCGTCGCCGAGAACGTCTCGATCGCCCTTTGCCCGTTCCCCTGCAGCAGCACAACAGGCGACACGGAGTTTCATTTCAGACAGGAGACTCAGCAAGTCAGCAAGAAATGAAACATGAGGCTGACCTCGCTAAACATGAGGCTGACCTCGCTCCCGTTCCCCTGCAGCACCAGCCAGCCCAGCCAGCCAGTCAGACATGAGGCTGTTCGGATCGGAGGTGCGTGCGGTACTCACGTATTGAAGGGTCTCTGTACCGCTACCAACGGCGGCGGCGTCCACGACGGGCACGGCGGTTAGCGACGCCGCCCGCATCGCCCTGATGGCGTCGATTACCTTGGTGCCGCCGGCGACCGCGAACACGGCGTCGTTCACGGCGCCGAGCTCGCAAACGGTGCGCGACAGCACGCCCCCGCGCTCCGCGCCGTGCGCCCTGAGGAACCTCACCACGTCCATCTGGGTGAGCATCCGGTACTCCGGCGCCGACTCCACCAGCTCCACCGCCACCACGTTGTCCGCCGAGCTCTCCAGCGGCACCAGCGCGCGGTGCACCCCCTTGCTGAACGTCTCCATGCAGTCCAGCACGCTGGCGCATGCAACAAACATGTCGCACCGCGCAGAATTCTACCAGTCGTTCGTTGCATACGATGCGAGGGGAAAAAAAGTGTGTGCACTGGAGATGGGCCGGCGTACCTGGTGGTCGGGTGGAGCGTCCACAGAGTGAGGCCCTCGAGGGAGTGGCCGATGACGGAGGACACCGGCACGGCCATCCGGCGGTCGAGGTCGACCCCCTTGCCGTCGGCCTCGGCGTCGTCGCTGGCCTCGGCGATGTGGGCGAGGATGTCGAGCATGTTCACCATGCCGATGTAGTGCTTGCGGACGGCGCCCGTGGCCGGGTCGGACTCGAGGATCATGGACCCGCCGGCGCCGATCCAGTGGCCCGGCGGCGCGGCCACGGCCACGCCCGAGACGCGCGCGGCCAGGAGCGCGTTCGCCGTGTGCGCCAGCGTCGCGGTGTAGGGGACCTCCACCAGCCGCCGCTTGGCGCGCGCCAGCTCCACCACCTTGCGCTCGCGGAGCACGCCGCAGAGCCCCGCGCGGGGCTTCTTGTTGCTGCTCTCGTTCCCGCCGACGGCGACGCCGTGCAGCGCCTCCTGCTGCCGCTGCTCGTCGGCGGGTGCTCTAAGCTGCGCCATTGCTGATCACTCCTTTCTAGCTGCTCTGCTACTTCTCCTTTCTCTCGTCTGTTCTTGTTCGAGAACCAATCCAGTTCTTAGGCCTGGGTTAGGAATCAGCGGGTGGTATTGTAGTATTTTTTTTTTTTTGTTTGTATTTGATAATTATTGTCTAATCATAATTCATTAGGCTTAAAAGATTCGTCTTATAATTTACAATTAAATTATATAATTAATTATTTTTTTATCTATATTTAATATTCTATGTGTCTAAAGATTTGATGAGATAAAGAGAGAGTGAAAAAACTTATAATTTAAACGAGGCCTTAATAGCTTTTGAGTACTTCGAGAGTCGAGTTGCAGGAGAACGTTGCGAGCAGAGAGGCGGCATGGCTCTGCGGAGCTGCCGCGTGGAAGAAACGTCACGACTAGCGAGTTCACGGTATCCCACGTCATGTCGGCAGCCAAATCTCAGGTGAGTCATTTCTTGGCTCAGTTTGGGCCCAGTTTAGATTGCAAAAAATTTGGCAAAATGATATTGTAGCGTTTTCATTGTTATTTAGCAATTAGTGTCCAATCATAGTTTAATTAGGCTTAAAAGATTCGTCTCGTAGATTTCGTCTAAACTGTGTAATTAGTTTTATTTTTTTATTTATATTTAATGCTTCATACATGCGTCCAAAGATTTGATGTGACGGGGAATGTGAAAAATTTGACGTTTTGGGAGGAACTAAACAGGGCCTTGATAAATCCAAAAGGTGTTTTGGAAAAGCAGGTTACCAGGGCCTATTTGGTTCATTCACTGAATTTTAGTTCCCGTCTCATCGAATATTTAGACATATGTATGGAGTATTAAATATAGATTAAAAAATAACTAATTACATATATTGTGACTAATTTACGAGACGAATTTTTTAAGCCTAATTTGTCCATGATTTAACAATGTGTGCTACAGTAAATATGTGTTAATGATAGGTTAATTAGGCTTAATAAATTCGTCTCGTAAATTAGTCTCCATCTGTATAATTAGTTTTATAATTAACTCATGTTTAGTCCTCCTAATTAGCATCCGAACGTCCGATATAACATGGACTAAAATTTAGTCGTGAAACCAAACACCTTCTGATATTATCTTCATTCACTGGTTTGTCCAAGACATTTTCAGCAAGAATTGATCTATGTGAAACTATAGATTAGGCCAGCAAATACATAGAAATCGTAGGTGCTTAACTAATAGAAGTATACTTGCTGAAATGCTGATGGGAGTGACTGCGGACTACTCCTAGTCCTAGGGGAAGAAGAAGGCTCGAGAAGACAAGGACTCAGGGAGGGCCCTCTCAGGCCCTGCACATGCAAGGCGTGAGCGGGTTCTCCCAGAGATCGTAGCTGGGGAAGGTGGGCTCGGGGAGGCCCGTCCGCGTGCGGTGCATGACGACGACGTCCTCCACGAAGGAGGCCCAGCCCATGTCGGGGTCGCCCAGGGACTTGGACATGAGGCCCTTGTCGGGCTTCACCGACTTGAGGCGGTGCCCCGCGTAGCGGCGCGCGCCGATGATGAGCTTGGCGAAGTTGCCGCCGTGCGTCATCACGAACACGTCCGACCGCAGGCACACCAGGAAGTCCAGCGCCGCCAGGCTCGTCACGTGCCGCCGGAACGGCGCCAGCTCCTCCGCGCTCGCCAGCTCCTCCTTCGTCACCTGCAAATGCACGGCAATGGCTTACTGGTTTCAGCTTGATGCTACAATAGAGTGTCCATTTGGTTTCATGGGTTCAGTTCAAGCAAACAATGTGTTGCCACTGAGCTGTGGATTTGAGCCTGCCTACCAAGTTGGGGAACATGTTCCTGAGGGGAGCCATCCGGTTCTTGCCGCCGTACACTTGCCCTGACGCGACGTATATCTGCGTTCCGCTCGTGTACCCCAGTGCTCGCAGGATCACAGCAATCTCACCGGGCTCAAGAGGGCAACGGCCTTCTTTTCTCTTCTGCAGCGCCAGTGGCCACAGATGGGATCCATTCTGCATGCAGATACAAAGAGAAATTCGTCAGGATGGCATGATAATGTCCGTGCTTCATTTCTCCCGGGTCTTCTTGCTCTGTCCAATGTAACAGATAAATCTAGTCCAGATTCACGTCACCTTGTAGCGCCTTGGCCATTCTTTCTGCCTGTAAGCGGCCATCATCGCCTTCTCCTCCCGTGTGCCGGCAAAATCACAGAAAGAAAGCCCCACCATTCCCTTCTCAAATCTCAGGTGAAGAGCCCTTTAATTAAGAAAAAAAATGTCAATATTTGATTGTGAAACAAAACTTGGAGGGTGTCAACTTCAACTGCGTCCGATAATGTCTTGGATAGATACAAGCTGTACACAATATCATCCAACAAAAAGGATATATAGTTAATAACGTACATGTATGGATTTATGTTGCCAGTTCTGTTCCTCATTCTTGCTGCAAGCTTATCGGCCATTTCCTCAATATCAGGTAGGAACTTTAATGCATGATAGTTAACTCTGCATCTTAGCCGGTTAATCTCCATTGGTACATTATCATACCTGAACATTGAAGTTTCACATTAGCTTCAGATTGTTCCATTGAGAGCATATCAATGCAAAAAGAATGGCCATTGCATAAAACAAAGAACAAAAGAAAAGAATAATGCTCCCTTTACCACAGCATTTAGCCGACCAGATGTTCTGAATCACAAAATTAAAATGAACAGGAAAAACACCAAAATGTTGCACTCAAAAGTTTACTTACCCCAACCTGTCGACAAATGGCTTGATAGACATTATCTTTTTCTCTTTGATCCTTGGAAGTACATTATCAATATAAAACTGTGCTGAAGCATACTTTGGGATGTTCTTCACAGTACGCCTGTTACAGACCCGTAATTCAATACATATCATGCAAATATTGATTCAGTCAAACATAAATAAATTTCCAGTAATATAAGGATGAGTGCAGAGAGCATATTTTTTAGAACAGGGAACATAAGATAAAGGCAGCAGAGCATCTAATGCGAAGAAAAGATATTTGAACAGAACCTTTTTGTCTTCACTTTGATTTCACAAGAAGTTCACAAAAAAATGTCTTAATATAGTAGAATGTTGGATAAGCTGTATATAACCAAAAAAAATTATTGGCATATATGTCATGATATAACCAAACAGTTGTGTCATAACTCATCGAGATTTTATTTGGTGAAAAGAAAACAAGGAAAGACTGGTTCAAAACAACAGCTAAGAATGCATGGGCAGTTGTCATATATAGGGACATGAAGGTTCTTTAAATTTCCCACCCTATTGAGATAATACCAGCAAAATCATAAACTTTCCTGATGATATAAAGTACCCAAATATTAATACATCCTTCATTGCCAACAGTATCTTGCATGTTGTAATATCAATTTCTGAAAGCTTCAGGTAATTAAAACAGAGTAAAAAACACCTACTTTATACTGGTAAACAGCTCATCCTTCTCTGTGAACCAGTCAGGGATATCTCGGATAATCCGTACATCATCCTTCAAATAATTTATAAAATGATCAACATCAAAGATGTCTTCAAATTTCCTGCAGAGAAGATATACGTTCTAAGAACCAAGACAATCTGGCAGAAAGCAAATAGTGTATTTAAGTAGGTGATATCATGTGAAAGTGCTCAAGGGAATTTAATTCAGTACACGATGGTCAGTATGAGACCAAGAAACATTCATACCAAATATGCGTGATATTGGGAATTCCTGTCCTTGAAAGTTTTGTGGCTATATGAACTAGTTCAAATATGCCAAATGATTCAATTATCTGTTGATTCTCATCAGTATAATCCGTAAAGTGGTTTGGATGCATTTCCATCCAAAATTAACATAGTTTATTACCTTTCTTGTTTGTTTATCAACTACAAATTAAACTATATAAGAACGGTGATGGATTTTCAGGTGAAATTACATTGATCTGCATTTGGTCCGATCAACTAGCACTTTTTTTTTTGTTTGTTGTCCCAGTAATCACTAGTTCACTACCAAAGCACTGAAGCATCATAGCAGATTTCCTCATCGAAGGACATTATATGACAGGACAATACTACAATCAAAGGAGAACATGAGAAATGAAGCACTGACTTCCAGTTCTAGAAGCATACTTTGATGTGTCAGTCGGTAATAGAATGACAGATACAATCATCAGATGATAGTATGCAAAATCATTCGGTGTTGCAAGGCTTTTAAGCTAACAAAATTCCATTACACATATTTGGAGCAAATGTTTCAATGAAAGTAAGACCTAAAATAGTCGTCTTAGTTTTGACAACCCAAACAAGATTGCAGGTTTGATGAAAGACAGATCTGTTCATTTTTAACATTCTAGTCAAAAGTTATGTTCAGTTTATGGAAAGCTTAAGTTTTAGTTAACAAGATTTTATATGATACAATTACCTATTAAATATCGGCGAGGAAATAGACAAGAAGTATACATTAGAATCTGTAACAGGAAATAATACTTACGACTGGTCTTTCCAAATTTGGTCCTGCTTCAGAACAGGCAAAATAAGTGTTGCTCTCATTATTTTAGCAATTGCAACAGCATTACATATCTGCAAAAACAACAGATAACTGAAATTCGAATTGTTTCCTTTTGAGAGAAGTGACTAAAACCCTATTCCATTTAGAAAGCTAATGGACAAGCTCAAGAAACTGGCAAGGTCTGCTAAGGGAGAACCAGACTCTGTATTTAAAAACAGAGATTTCATCTGAAACCAGCTTTAGCAGGTCACAGAAAACACACATTATCAAAAGAAATAGCAAGCCTATATTGAAGGGTTATTATATGCGAGTGTTCGGCTGGGATGAAATAAAGCACTGTTCATGCTGGAAACACTGTTTATGTTGAAATTTTGTGAGAGAAAAACACTGCTCCGGCTGGAAAAAACAAGCCGAACTTGCTCAGCCGAACAAGCCAATAGTTATGCTCGAGCAATGAGCAGCAACCACGCTAACAGGAAAAGAAGCAAACCTAGGCTTGTATATTGCAATTAGCACTCACACACAACTAGGTGAGCAAGGCTGAGGGACAGAAGTGCATACATACAGCTATGCGTTGCTGGTTTAGTCCTCCCTCGGCATGGATAAAAATATACCCAGAGGTTTCATTCACTGATGGAACATCTGCATGATATAGAAATTTATGATATCATCACTTAGCAGGACCCAGTCATGAAAGGAAACAGATGTTAGATGTGTTGTCTCATAAATCTATCATTTAACATGAAACTACACAACAATTGGGCGAGTTCCTGAGACATAGAAATTCAGTTTTTGCACCAGATCAATAAACACTAAGCTCTGGGAGATTGAAATTTGCACAATGTAAGTTACTGACCTTAAAGTGATCGGGTTGATGTATAAAGTAGGGATGCAATATATGCTACATTGCTATCTTTAAGAAGCATGAAAGGTATACTCGCCTGAGGGCTCATTGCTGCGTCGCTCTGCACAGGGCTTCCAAGATGTAGTGGCAGCACGTGGATTCTCCCATAGAGATGGGGGTTCCTTCGTCTGCACCCAAAGCAGAAATTCTTCAGACCAAATGTTCCTGAAGCGAGAACGAGTCCCAAAACCCTTGGAGCAATGAAGCACACTTCACCTCAGGGCAGTGGAGCGTGATCCCCTCCTTGTGGCACAGGTACGGCGTGTTCTAGGATCAGACGGGCAACAACAACATCAACAGAATGTCAGTGGCAAGTCGGAATCCTGACGAGTCCCAATTTGATGAATGGCATTGGGAAGACACGGGAGGGGCCAGGAGCTCACGAGGCGGGACCAGAGCAAGGGCGCGCAGAAGATCCCGGCGGCGAGAAGGAGCGCGAGGAGGGCAAGCAGGATCCGGTAGGAGGACGAGGCGGCGGCGGACCTGGGGTCCTCGAGTGCGAGGAGGGAGCGGAACGGGGACGTCAGCAGGTGGACGCGCTTGTGGTGGTGGTGCGGGAGGAGAGGGGACGAGCGGTGGGCGTCCTTGCCGTCGTCGTCGCCGCCGCCACCGCCCCGACTGCCGCGGGTGGAGGGGGAGGCGAGGAAAGGGGACGACGCGGCGGAGGCGTCGGAGTCGCGCTTGGCGGGGGAGTTGGACGCGCGCGCCGCCGTCGAGTGCCGCAGCTCCGCCATGGCCGCCGCCGCCGCCACCGGCCGCGGCGCGCGGGAGTGGGAGTGTGCACTGTCGCTCTCGCCGCTCGCGGCCGTGGCGAGCTGTGGCAGACCAGAGCCGGCGGCAGGCTGTCAGTGAGTGAGCAGCATGGCCAGGCGGCGGAGATGGGCTGAGTAAGGGCCTGTTTTCTTTGGGCTTCTTTTTTGTGAAAGTGCTGGGCTTACTTTTGTAAAACCTCCTGATTGTAACCGGATACACTGGGCGTGTTTGAGACCGCACGGTGCGGTATGCGTATCCCGTATCACAGTCCACAGCCGCTTGTGGATTTTTCTATCATGCACTTGGGTGAAAGATTTCTCCTTGCTGTGTGCGTTTGATAAAGGAATATAGGGGGTGGGATAGGGATAGGGATAGGAAAATAGATGAACGGTCAAAATTAAATGAGGCGTAAAGAATGGATGATTATGATATAATATTACTCTTTCGAGTGTGGAATATCCCTATCCTGTCTGGTCTAAATCCAAACGCCACCTGGATGTATAAGACGAGCAACGTGATCAACTTTCCATTCATATCTCCTCCTACACCGCCTTTGCTTTTCAATTTCTGACAGTCCTAAATTAAAAAAAACCGACAGTCCTTTTTTCTCGAGCACACTCCCCTGCCGCCATTGGCGGATCTTGCTCCAGCCCACACTTTCCAAAATTAAACGGTTTTCACTCACCTCTCAAACTTAATGGCTTTTTTTGCCCCCACCAATGCCATGTCGGTCTTGGGCGGATCTCATCACTAGACTACCGCCATCATCACCCCTCCAAAACAAATTGTGTGGTGGTCAAGACGGTAAAGACATCAATCGTGATGGCTAGTTGTGAATCTAGCGTGAGGGCTTTTTGGACGGGTGGTGAGGGGGAGGCGGAGTTAAAGCCCTCCTTCCCCTATGTGAAATAATGAGCATCCTCCAAAGACAGCCTCCCTCTCCACACACAACCACGCACAAAACAACTTCTATGTATGGATAAAAAAAGGCCGAAGAGAAAAAAAAGAGGAATATGAACAGGGGGAATAAAAGATCAAGTAGAAGTACCGAATTGTCCGAACCGGTCATCATATATTTGATACCCATAGTTGTCGCTACCTTTCCACCTTCCAACCGAATCTCCATCATCGCCTGTGGCAGGAAACATCCTTGCCACCTTGTTGTCTCATTTTACCACCGCCATGTGTAATCGTCTGTGACGAGCAACGTTCCGCGCCACCTTGATGTCTCATTTACCACCACCACGTGTTACTCACCAGTGGTGGGCAACGTCCCCGCCACCTAGTTGTTTCAATTACCACTTTCATGTGTTACTCTATTGTCCCGAACCTCCGCTCAAGTTTACTAGAGATAGTTACACCGCCTCCTTTTATTTACATCTTAAACCCTAAATCCCTAACCTATCCTTGAAAGTTCTATGGAGGACAATACAACATTTTTTTAGAAAAGAGATCAATCTTGTTCGGGTGTAATATATAGCTAATCTGATCTTTTTTGGATGGTGGTGCTCAAGACATCAATCGTGGTGCCCAGTTGCAAATCCAGCGTGAGGGCTTTTTGGATGGGTGTGGAGGTAGGTTGGGGGACTCAAGCCCTCCTTACCTGCGTGAAACAGTGATCCTCCTCCACAGCTAGCCTCCATCTCTACACACAAGCACACACGAAACAATTTCTATGTATGGATAAAAAATGGCAAAGAGAAAAAAGAGAAATATGATGAGGAGGCAAAAGAAAAGGTCAAAGAGAAGTATCGAACTATCCTAACCTGTCATCATATAGAGCGTGCTCTTGGTTCTAGTGACGCATTGCCTTGCCTCGCCTTGCCATGCTCGGCGCAACCGTCAAGGAAACGAGGACCTTGCCCGCTCGGGCAAGCCGATCAGGCTCTCCCACGTGAGCGAGACAAACCTTGGCAACGGATTCCGCGAGGAGCCTGAGCGAGGGAAGCAAACACTCGTTATCCTTGCTCGGCAAGGTGCCATAGTGCTGGGCGAAGGATCCAAGCACGTCCATATTTGCAGCCAGTCGTTGTACCCTTTCACCACCCAACTGGATATCCATTATTGCAAGTGACGAGTAACTGTCCTGCCACCTTGTTGCCTTATTTACTCGCTTGTGGCGGGCAACGCTCCCGCCACTTTCTTGTTTCTATTACCACTGTTATGTGTTACTCTACTCTCCCGAAGCCCCGTTCAGCTCTACTAGAGATGTAACACGCCCGCTTCACGTCTTAAACCATAAATTCCTGTTTAGGTGTAATATATAGCTAATCTGATTTTTTTTTATTGTCGTGCACATTAAGCGCGAAATATGTCAATGTCATCAAAGTACTGTTACGTAGGCGTCTTATCAAGGAAAACGGGAGGTAGCTTCCTTTGTTTCTCTAGAGTTTGGAATCTGGAGACCAAAGACTAGACAAACCATAAAAGCCGCCACGCACACCTGGAAGCATCTGGAGGCGTGGCCCTGGCACCGCAGCCGCAGCACCGCAGCCATCGCCCGCCAGCAGCGAACTGTTCCCCGCGGCGGCGAAGCACAGGAGAGTGGCGGCGAGCGAGATAGATGGCGCCACCGATGGACCCGCCCGACGTCGACATGGAGGTGGACCCCGCGCCCCAGCCTCCGGCTCCGGCGGTCGCTGCTGTTGGGGAGGGGTGGAGCATGCTGTCCCGCGCCCGCGGTCTGCTCGAGGAGGGCAAGCCGTCCCTCGCTCTGCAGGCGGTGAGACCCCTCCCCCCTCTCCCCTTCTCCGTTCGGTCTCCATTTCACGTGCTGTCGTCTTGCGTTCGTCTCCACCGTCTCTCAATTGAATGTTACCAACTTGTCCATTAATAGTAAGGAACCCAGGGATATCGGGACGGGAACTTATCGATACCGATACGCTCAAAGTCTTGATTTGTCTAATACGGATATTGAACGGTATTCAGCGAGGGCTGCTGTCATTTCATTTCTATCACGTAATGCAAGAGAGGCAGTTTGTGTAGCTGTCTCCAATCAACATATCAACATATGAAATGGGGAATCCGTGGGTTTTTTTTCCCGTCACGTATCGTACGTATTGGAAGCTGATCAATCGCGTGGTTAGACGATCGCGGATTCGCGGTGAGCTTCCCCTGGTTTGATCTCGTTTTGGGCCGTGCTCCCGATGGCGTTATCCATCCGGCTTGAGGTTTGGCGCGGAGAGGCCAAAGGGAGATTTAGGTGTGATCCGTTCTAGGTCTTAGGGTTTGGGATTGGTTAGGCACGATTCGTTCTAGAGGATGATGCTACGGGTAGGTGCTTAGGTGCCTTGCTACTTTTGCAGCTATCCCTTTCGAATCTGTTGTCTACCTGTTTCTTGGCAAACGAAAGCAGTATTCGCCTGGTTCTGCTCAAGAAGGGAAGAAAGGAAATCGTGGCTTTATGCACACACATCTTAACTACCGCCTTTCCCCGTTGTCTGGAACTCTTGTAACTTATCCTTACCAAAATGTGTGTTTCCAGAATCCTCACTTGCAGTGTGCTGTTTGCTCGTGGTCTTTTAAGCGCATCATGTACCTCACCATTTCAATATGTGATTCACCTTCAAATTTCCAGTGGCACAGCGAGTAAGAACCAAAGGCATTGCTGAATGTTGATAGACACATGTAGTTGCCAAGTAATGAAAAGCTGTCGTTTTGATCATTGTCAACTCATGTATCGTATCCCTCGCTATACTGTTGATTTATGTGCTCTCGCTAATTAGACCGTGCAATTGCGCCTAGCTCTGTTGGCATTGCATGCATGGCTGATTTGGGACGTTAGGCGGGTTTCAAATACAGTCCAAGCCCTTTCCGTTAGAGTTTTATCCGTTTTTTGTTTTTTTTTTCCAATTCTGAACATGAACGGTCTGGAAAATTCAATGACTACCATCTGTAATCCTGTTGTCCATATGGCTTTAATTAAATACAGACGATATTTGGTTGCCTGGCTTCTTCTCGGCTTTCGCACTGCCATAAGGTTAACCTTTTTTTAAGGTCCCAATGTTAATTCTATCTGTCTTCATAAAAAAAGGGCATACCCAGTGCAGAGAGCTCCCGCTCTGTGCGGGGTCTGGGGAAGGGTGTTAGTGGCAAGCCTTACCCTCACCAGTGCAATGCGAGGAGACCGCGACTCGAACCCGGGACCTTCCGGTCACAGGCGTTAAGACTCTACCGCTTGCACCAGGCGGTAAGACTCTATCTGTCTCCATGTGTACTACTTTTGGGTCTTATGAGGATATATGACACTCCTCTAAAACTTAAGAATAAGGCATTGTCACTTCCATATCCCACTGAATTGGCCCTTTTCGGTATGACAATGAGGTATGGAGTAGCATATCCTGAAACTTTTGGGGTGGTGGCATATTGTGAAAGTACACTTTTCCTTCCCCTATATAACATGGAAATTCATTTACTTTTCTTTTTAGCTTACTGTTGGATTTTAAATGTTCTTGCAACTCTGGGTATGGTCTGTGTTTTATCTGTAGAAGTTTGTAGACTGAAATTTTGTTTGTGATGGAGAGTTTAAGGCGGCAATGCATTATCTAACCATTGATGGTGTCCCATGTAAGGGCCTGCTACTTAAGCTCAAGCAGCCAAGTCAAATCGAGATTTAAGAGGTCTTATTTCCCTCTTTTTTTTTCTTTCACAAGGAAGGCCAACGTAGGGGCCTCCGGGTGCCAGTGATGAAGCCAGAAAAAAATTTAGGAGGGGCTGAACAAAAGAATAGAGGCTTTTTTATCTTCTCTTAACCTCAGCCCCTTCTACCTAATACATGTATGCATAAAATTTTAAAGGAGAACTTAGAGGAACTCCACATGCTCAGGATGGGTAGGGGGGGCTGAAGCCCCACTAGCCCCACCGCTGGCTTCGTCCCTGCCGGGTGCCAATGCCGGGGATCGAACCCGGGTCACCGGCTTGAGGGCTGGCTCAAGGAGCCACTCAGACTAACCAGCCCTATGTGGTGAACTTTACTAGTTAGCAAATTTATGTTCCTGTTGGTTGAACATTAAGAGTTCATCAGAGACCTTATTGATTTGGATAAAATGCTTAACACAGCGGAATGTGATCTGGACTCAACGACAGCTTGGGTACACCTTAGCGTGCTGCGTGATCTTATATTTGTGTAAAACTGGTGGTGTCCTATCCCATATGTGCAGGACACAGTTGATAATGTTTGTTCTTCCATTCGGTATCAATCATTTTGGATTTGACCTGTTAAAAATGACTGTCAAGCCCTTATATTGGTGAGTAAGGGTAAAAGTAGAAGGTTGGTTTGGGAAAAGTTGAAGAAGAAAGCCACAGCCCACAATTAGTGTTTGGTACCCTCATAAAATTATTTGAGTACTGTACTAATTTTACACAGGAGTACAGGGCAATATAGGCCTAAACAAATCTTACTCTATATGTATTAGTGTGCGATGGTTAAATTGGAATTACCGTATCTTGTTTGGATTAGACATGTATAGCATATTACCTGATGCATCACATGGATCGAATGAAATGCACGTCTTCTCTGTGGATTGGAGTAGTAGGCTAATTACTTCTCAACTGCAACACCACACTCTGTCATTAGTGCTTCCTGGCTGCACCCTAGCTATGTGCCTATGTTAGTGGAACTGATTTTTTTAGACCAACATTTACGCAATATAAGATTATGCCTTAGCTGTTTCCTGTGGGATCCTATGATTGCGGTGATGTGTCCCTCATAATAACACTGTAGGATTTGTTCTGGTAATGAATCAAACATTGGTAATGTGACAAGCATTCTGGTTTATTGAAATGCATAATTTCCATTTTGATTCCTTCTGGAAGGCTTCTGTTTCAATTTTGTTCGTATAGATCCCAATGATGAGCCTTGTGGTAATTATTAGCCTTTTGAACTTTATCTTGTTTCGTTGAGACTCATTTGTCTCATTTCATGACCATTCATCTGTATCTGTTATATTGATTCTCACCTTATGAAACTGTGCAGGTTCTCCTGGCCATAAGATCTCAAGGTGGTGAACAAGCGCTCATGCAGACAATGAACCGTGCGCGTGAACTCTATGCGCAGAGATTGCAGGCCACTCCTAGTGTTGATGAGCTTGCCTCTTTGCTTGCCCAATGTGCCATAGCAGAGGCTCAGTCAACAAATACTAACCCTTCACAAGGACCTGGATCAGACCCTGTCAATATGCTGAATTCTGATGAGGCCTGCATTCTTGCTGAGAGTGGAAGGAAGCAGATCATCCTGGATGCGTTTGCCGATGGGAGCAGCTTCATCTGCCTGAAATGTGGTGGGCTCTTTGGCACATCTCGCAAGGACGAGCACTTAACCTACTGGTGCGGGACTGCATGATCCTGGCTACATCTTGCTGTGGTATATCTATGGTCACACCTGGCAATGAACCGATGATCATGATACCCGTGAGATTTTGTAAAAACTTTGTTCTGTTCCTATTACTGCTTCTTTACTGCAGGGTTGTCAGAGATGCATCTGTTAAGTCGTAGTAAATACATTGCCGATGCCAAACTTTATGAACGAAAGTTTCCATCTCTATCCGTTGCATTGTACTTGTGTTTTTTGCTGATGGAAGATGTTGAGATGTTTGGCATGGTCATCAAATTCCAATAGTTGAATGTAGCAAAAGAATGTTCTTGTGGTTAGCTTCGACCCCGCAAATACTGAAACTGGATAGCAGTGATATTGTGGCATTTTAGTAATCTTAAGATCTCCGTTAGCATATTTTCGTGGCTTCATCAACCCACACCAAGAGAACATCATCGGTCAATCTTATCACCCTCCCCGTTCTTCTCGCACGATTCCAGGAAAACGTCCCCATTTAATTTATTTGGCCCATGCAAAGAGACGTCGGATATCTTTTAGGAAACATATCAGAGGAGAGAGTAGAAACATATTGATGGTGGACGTGAAAGTGGATGAGCAACTCGGCCAATAAATTATACAATCAATTCGACCATACAGCTTCCCATCCAACGTCTGAGTTCTGACTTCCTATCTGATGGCAGCACCCGATCCAGTCGTGGCCAATATAAGAGACATCCATGATAAGCGTCTTGGACTGCAGACACACGCAGGATCTCTGATCCAAATCCTTTGCATCCTCCGGCTCCATTGGTGCTACCGCGTTAACGTCACCGGCGATGATGCGTTGGAGCCGCTACCTCACCATCAGCCCCACGACGGACACTGAGGCGACACCTCCGATCCGTGGTCACCTTGGGACATTCCAGAACGCCTCCTCCCATGTCATGTCTTTGTTGGCCACGTCATACAGGAAGTATACAGTCATAAGGTAGCAAGTGTCCACGTCGTACGGTGAGTATTCGTGTCGCCTTTCCTGCTTTCTAATTACTCCATTTCATAACGTGTTGAGGACACTAATGTTTTTTTCTCCTACCACATGCAGAACATCATCAACAATAATGTATGCAACCTTGCCACCACTAATAATACATAAAATTAGAAATATCATTGTTATTCCTATCATTGTGATCAAGTGATGTACGTATCTTTATGGCTATGACTTATCCCTTTTTGGATGGATTTGGTTTATTTCCAAACCTAAAACCATTATTATATTTTTTCTATATACTCACTATGAATTTAGTTAAATTGTAATTGCTGAGACTTCTACATCAATCCAGAAAAACTATCCACAAATACCTCTATGAAATTTTCGCAACAACGCACGGGGTATCATCTAGTATATTAAAAAGTATGGTCTCTTTTGAAAAAAAATGCATAGTAAGATTTGAAGTATCTTAAATTGAGTATATAAACATACTCAAACTGATAAATTAGTATGCACACATACGTAATGTGGTTTATTGAAGATGGGAGTAACTACTCCCGGGAGTAGAAAAAATACACCCTATATGTATATATATGTATACACACACACATATATATTACAGTAGTAGTGGATTATTACTATTCATGGTGGATGATTCTCACAGGACTTCTGAGATCATGGTCTTCATGGTGTATGTGAGTGGAGAGATGGTGGAGTGGAGTGGAGTGGATGAGCTGGTGATTGTGTATGAGAGTGCGGTGTCAAATGCCGGTGGTCGCTCCACTGCTTCTTCCCTCTCTACTGAATTCTCTCTTTATAGCATAAAGGGAGTGTCCTTCATGCTTATCTTCTAAAGTGCCTTAGAGGAGAAGTCTTCAATTCTTTGTCTGAGGAGCCTTCGTGCTTAAGGAAGCATCTAGCGTCTTCAATTATCATCCTTTATTGTTGCCTAGACAGCTGGACGATGTTGCGTGCTTCAATAATTGTCCTGGCTATAGTAGAATGACTGTATATTTCTTTTGCGTTGTCCTCCGTCGCGCACGATCTTATCATTCTGGATATTTCTGGGTATGATCTTCCACGCTCGAATGATTGATCTAATAATTCTGGCATGTAGTATTAATTATCTCTTCGATACCACTATTACACAATTATGTTAAACTGCTGCAACAAACTCGAACTCAAAATTCAAATTTAAAATTCTCGAGTTACTATTCATAGCACTATTCAAATTCAGCGGTTACTATTTAAATTCATGGCACTATTCAAAATACTCACTACTATTCAAATTCAGAATATGAACAGTGCACGGGCACTCGCTCGGGAGTGGCTCAGGCACCCAAACTCTTTTGTAACTATTTGGAGCACTTGTATTTGCTTTATGGATGGTGGATGCAGGATGCATGCGTGATTAGTGAATATACGTGTAATTCTCAGGATCTTTTGCAGGCTGGCGAGACCAACGTTTCAGCCAGTCGTGCGACTACGCTTGTGTTAGTCCTACTCGATACTCACCGTATGCATCACTAGCGCGCTTCAGAACCAGGCTAACCCGGTCTTCTCCCTGGCTACACCTAGCCACGCACACACATGACTCAGGCTCTATCGTCTTCCCAGGCAGTTCCACCCAAAGGGAACACTTCTATACGCACACAGGGTTCTCTACAAACGTCGCTACCAGGACTAACATGAGAACAACACACGCAGAGATTTCTCCTCTAGGGTCCCTAGCATAGAGACATCGCCCCATATGAACGAGCTTAAAGAAAGTAAGAGATTAAAACAGGAAAGCTTAACTCATTTTCACAGAGCAAGCTTATATACGGCTTTCTCTTTCGAAAAACCCTAAGCACTTAGCACAAACCTTAGGGATTACCTTACAAGTGCAGAAAGGTCATGGTACTTCCTTTATTCTCTAATTTATAAAGGTGGTGGAATAATACAAAGGTAGTGGAGTATTACTATTCGTGGTGGACGATCTTCAGAGGACTTCTGAGATCGTGGTCTTCATGGTGTATGTGGGAAAGTGGGGCAGTGGTGGAGTGTGTCTACAGTGGATGTGTTGGTGGTGCATGAGAGTGCGGTGTCAAATGTCGGTCTTCGCTTCTGCTTCTTCGCTCTCTACCGAATGAATGCGCCCATGACCTTCCTGTGCTTATAAGGTAATCCCTAAGGTTTGTGCTAAGTGCTTGGGGTTCCTCGAAAGGGAAAGCCATATGTAAGCTTGCTCTGTGGAAATGAATTAAGCTTTCATGTTTTAATCCCTTACTTTCTTTAAGCTCGTTCATATGGGGCGATGTCTCTATGCTAGGGACCCTAGAGGAGAAACCTTTGCGTGTGTTGTTCTCGTGTTAGCCCTGGTAGCGGCATTTGTATAGAACCATGTGTGCGCAGAGAAGTGTTTCATTTGGATGGAACTGCCTAGGGAGACGATAGAGCATGAGTCTTGTGTGTGCATGTCTGGGGATAGCGATGGAGAAGACCGGGTTAGCCTGGTTCTGAAGCGAGCTAGTGATGCATACAGTGAGTACTGAGTAGGACTGACACAAGCATAGTCGCACGACCGGCTGAAACGTTGGTCTCGCCAGCCTACAAAAGATCATGAGAATTACACACATATTCACTAATCACGCGCGCATCCTGCATCTACCATCCATAAAGCAAATACAAGTGCTCCAAATAGTTGCAAAAGAGTTTGGGTGCCTGAGCCACTCCCGGGTGAGTGCTCGTGCACTGTTCATATTCCGAATTTAAATAGTAGCGAGTATTTTGAATAGTCCCACGAATTTAAATAGTAACCGCTGAATTTGAATAGTGCTGTGAATAGTAACTTGAGAATTTTAAATTTTAATTTTGAGTTCAAGTTTGTTGCAGCAGTTTAGCATAATTGTAACCGCTGAATTTGAGTGCTCGTGCACGGTTCCCTAGCGCTCCACCGTGCCATTCTCGGCCGGCATGCCCCGGCATCCCGCCCCCCCTCGCCGCTCCCCAGCGTTGTGCGCCATTATGCAGACGTCGCAGATGCAGCGCGCTGCCCTTCGGCGCCCTCGCCGTACCACTGGTGCTGTTTCACCGTCTTGCGACTGCCGCTCCTAGACGAGCGCACGGGTGCCGTTGTCCGTGATCTCCTTCGCCGCCTGCAACTTTCTGAAACATTTGAAGCTGTTCTGGTGAGTTAAGCCATTCTCTGAACCTCTGCAACTTTCTTCAACTTCTAGAAACTGCAGGGTTCAGCCACTGAATCCCCAAATAAATAAAGCATGGCCTGTGAAATTTCAGTTCTTCTGTGACCATTGAATCCATCACTGTCAAAATTTATGTTGATCTGAAAAAGGTTGAACCGATGTAGTTTTTGGTTGTTATGAAAAGAGTTCAATTTTGAGACCTCTGCATATCCATCATCAAGACCACAGAAGCAAAACTGAATCCACCCATGTCGTTTCATTTTGTTTGTCATTAAAGATGTGTACGTATGAATTACTTTCCTTCATAGAACATTAGAACATTTTTGCCAACTAAATGTATTTACCTTTGGTTGCCCATACAATTGTGATTCTGTCTGATTATGATCAACTGACCCCGGCAACCTTGTGCTACCCTACTCATGATATATTTCAACTTACCTTATATTTTTGCTTTATATTCTCTGTTTGTGGACACGCAGTGCCCGGGTGCAGGACTGACACATCTTGCCTACACACACGTTGATCGCCAAGCTTGCATCGTCCTGGATGGAGTCGTCCGGTCCCTCAGGTTTCCTTTACCCTCCTTATTCCATTATTCATGCATCTCGTTTTGATGTCTCATTAAGGTAGTGTCAAATTGATTTTACTATTAGTTTCCATGATATGAGTACTGTTTGTATGCTTAAAGAATGATTATTCTGTTTCCACTTCATTTTCTATTTTTTTCCTTTTATTTTAGTTTTAATATGCATTATTCACATATAATGCTTTTAGATCTTTTTAACTTCATTAATTCATTACACGTTCATGTAATTTTTTTCAGATAACCATAGCTATTGATTCAACTTTTCATTGATTTTTTTTTTTCAGATCATAAGTGTATGTTCTTACATATGGCGTTATTATAGTTTCATAAAACAATTCTATTTTATTCTATGTTTGCGGCATTGCCACCAGAGGATGCCCATGCTAGAAAAGGCCCTGCTTCCTCAACTAAAAGGTTCTTTGTTTCATATTCCCATTACGTTATATTTATCTTATTGTTCTGTTGAGTGAGTTTTTAAATTTAAGTTGTAGAGTATACAAATGCGGTATTATAAATAGATTCTCACTCAATGTCTTTAGATTCCGGTTGGAGCTGGTTGATAAGATGCCTGACAATCCAAAAAGGCTTGTATTTGAGAGCACACAACAACGGTCAGTACATTTTTTTTTATTTTAGTGTCCTTTTTCATGTGTTGCAGCTGCTTTTTCTCTCTATGATGATGTTCATGTGATTATTCCTCATTTAGATATGAGATCCCTCTGCGACAAGACGAGAGGCTGCCCTCCTCACCAGGTACAACTTCTGCATCGGCTCCACGAAATAGAGCTGCAAAGGGGATTGGCTGTACTATAATGTTAATATATGTTGTAATATGGAGTTAGTATTTTCTTAATGGCTAGACAAAATTAGACACATCCATTTACAGCTTATCTAATCTTGGTTATGATTCCTTTTTAAAAAAATCTATATGTATATTACCTGATGCATGGACACATAATTAGAGAACAATTTAATATTCATTGATTTTAAATTTTTCTATCACAAATTACCAGTATTCTTTCATTATTCTTCGGCTTGTCCTTTTCACACTTAACACTGTTCATCTTGCTCTCAAAGCTCACTAGATTTTCAAATCTTTTAACGTCTACCTATCCCACAGCCAATATTTCCATCTTTGTTGTTTATTATTTTTCCTGTTTCTTCCTTCCCGTATGCAGATGCAAGGCGTTCCCCTTCTAAGCACCCGGACCTAGCAGCTACTTCCCGGGACCACTCAAAGAAAAGGTGCTGTTTCCGCACAAGCTTGCTTACTACATTTCCCACCAATCACAATCTTCTGTGCCATATTAGTGTACTCTTCTAGTTCATATATTCTGTCCAAACATGCTGTACAAAAATCTGGTTCTTGTATCCTCTATGTAATTGTAGCGGAGGTTTTTTTGTGTTCCCCAAAAGTTCATGGATCATTTTTCCTATTCGTTTGTAGGACTCATGCTCCTCAGCGTCTTGTGGATACGATACCTAGTAACCTGAAGAGGGTGGTTTTTGAGAGCTCGTAGGAGAGGTCAGTACATGTTTCAGTTAATACTATACTATTAATTTCTGTGTATCGATGATTACTGTTAATTCTTATGCTGTTGATAAAGTTCATCTTTTTCTGGCCTTTTTTAGGTTCGAGCATCCTATTCGACGAGAGCATGTGTTCCCTTCTGCATCCTATCCCGCGGCTTCTTCCGGTCCTTCCCAGAAGCGTAATGTTCCTGATGACAACAGTGATGATGACTTCATGCCCTTTCCCAACCCCGTTCATCCCCGTACGTCATTAAATCTAAGAATTTTGGTCCAAGTCTAGGCAAACACGAGCAGGATCGTCGAACGGTGAATGTATACAGGTGTATACCATTTATTTACTTCTGCATTTTCCTTTATTAAGAGTATTCATTCTAAACCTCCTCTTCGTATGGATCAGCATTTTTCCCCTCATTGTACCACAAATCTACTCTCATGTTTTTATTATCAAATCCTTACTTTTTTTTATTTCTGTCTTTGCTCTCGAGTAATCCTTCATTTTTTGACACGTACACCACCCCTGCATTTGCTTATCATTCATACATCCCTTTCCACCATTCTTAGTTTTTGACTTCCCCTGCATCAGTTTCTTATTTCTATAGCACTTCCATTGTGAAATCTGAGCCTCTCTTCTTTTTTATTAATTCATGGCCTTACTGTATCTAAATTTCTTGTTATTTGTCCCAGTCAAGACAAAGGAAAAAGAGAGCTACCAGCCGTTCTTCCATTGTAAATGTTAGGTGCAATCCCGGAGATGTTATTTTCACCACTCAATTGTTGAACCCACAGCAACATGCTGCTATCGAAGCTGATGGATTCGGCCATTTGTTGAGAATGAAGATCGATGCTGTAGAGAACAAGAATCTTCTAACCTGGCTATTGGACCATACTGATCCTGATCGAATGCTAATTAAGATTGGTGCAGGAAAGGTCCTTCCGATCACACCACAAATAATTAGCATGGTTCTTGGTTTGCCTATAGGTGGTGAAAACTTAAAGCTACTCTCGTGGAAGGAAGGTGTTATATTTCGCCAGCAGCTTATATCTGATCTAAACCAAGATCTCACAGAAGATTGTGACATACATATATCAAATTTGCAACAAGAGATCTTAAAGGGAAATGTGAACCCCCTCATGAAGAGATGCTTCTTCATGATACTCTGCAACAGGCTTCTATTTCCTAGCTGCAGTAACGCTATTGGATCACTTGACATCAAGAGGACAATGGACCATCGATTGTATGGAGTTGTTGACTGGTCCCAGGCTGTATTCAATGATCTCCAGCTTGCTGTTCACAGATGGCACGATCGGGACAAAAATCATCTCACTCAAACTATCTATGGCTGTGCCATTTTCCTAATTGTAAAATTCTTCTCTTCCCTATGATTATTTAATTCAGCTACCTCGATGTGTTCTCATGTTTTTTTAGGATGTTTAAATGACTAGTCAATTTATAATTTATAATGATGATATTTTCCATGTTCCTGTATGCATCCCTTTGTTATTCACCTACCTCACTGTCAATTCACCTTTCACCTACTAATTTTTCCTTTCACTTCTTGTTTTGATTCTCCATAATTCATCCCGTTCACAGTATCATATATCCTAACTCAGTATTTTGATTTCTTTCTCTTATTAACTGCTAAGTCCTTTATTTGAAGTTCAACTCATACCTTATTAATTTATATCTCTTACCTATTTATATACCTATTTTTTATCAACAGGTGTACTATCTCGACAACATTGACCACACCCTCTCCCCGGTCGACCGGACTTCCACTCCACGCATCACATTTTTTGATAATGCTCTATTAGAGCGATTAACGGTTGCTGATACAATTGTATCTAGCGCTGGTGCACAGACTTTTGGTTTCCAACATGTGAGACAACTATCTCATTCGTAATATTATTCATCACTTCCTTCAACCATATTAATAGGATTCATGTTTTCGTCACTGACTTTATCTCTTACAGTTCAAGAGCCGGAATACCACCTGCTATGCTACTGCAGATGTCCGTAGTGTTCCCTTGCAACCCACAAATGTTGCTACGCCAGGAATGCCCCACTTTGACATCCCACGCCTCCAGGATTTGCTGTCTCAGCCGATAGATGGTCTTACTGGCCTGCGTAAAGAGAGAGTACAGGGTTTCTTTGCTCAGTTTGATGATACGCTCTCTCAGAACACAAGGTCCATTGAGCAATCGGTGGGAAACATTGTGAGGGCCCAGACTAAGCTAGACGAACAATGCCGTCCAATCTTACATGAACTCGTTGCATCACAATCTGGGGACAACAACATTCCAGGTGACACTTCCAGCACGATGCATACACACAGTGATCATGATACCCGTGATCCTGTCCTTCGTACCTCGCCACCATCGCCAGGCAAACTCTTCCTATATTTGTTAATTAAGTCATCTTACCCTATGTCTGATTGTTATGCATCAATTTTACTGACAAAATTTGTCCATTTATCCCCAGGACATGAGATTTACCGTCATTGCAGCTTTGTTTCTGCTCAAACTTTACTTTCGAGACAGATGCCTGACCATGCAACCATTTGCAACACTCCAGGTTTACTCTACTCATGCTGTTGCATGTTTGCAACACCCCAGCTTTGTATTTCTTTTCATATGTCATTTTCATAATGTTTCATGCCTTCTACATTAGCAGGTCCTAGCTCACTTAACACGACGCCACCGACTGGCCCGTTTGGCTCACCTGTTCACGGTGTAGTTTCATCCCATCACATTTCCGATCATTTACCTGTTGATGGTGTATCTTCTGGTTCGCCCCACATAGTTTGTTTTCCTCATATTCTCCGTTACTTTTCCACTGTTCGAACGACGTGACATTTCATTTCCTTTTACACAGGAAATTCGTCTAGGCATACAGCAGATTTCTATCATGGCCCTAATTTATTTGTCACCTCAGGTATGGACATCCATAGTTACAATTCAGTTTTTCAAACTTCAAACTGAAACCATAAATGATATTCCCAATCCGTCCACACAGCTTTCTTCTTTCTCCCAGCTGATCATACTATTCTTTCAGAAACTCCAGTTTAGACGCCGATTATTGCCCCATTAGCAAACGCCACTATGGAAGACCGCAGCCCAAACACTTCCACAGAGGGTTACCATGCGTTTCTTTTTGGCTTCATAGTTTTTATGTATAATTTTTTTCTCGAATTTTTCATCCAACTGTATTTTCAGCATGTGGGTTACAAAATTCTTCACTTATGCCGTCAATTGACCCATCAATCCATCGTCAATCCTCCGCTGCGAACAGGAGTATAGATGTCATATCTGATGCTCATGTGGATACATCCACGAGTGCTAAACTAATTCCACTTGGACATGATAGTTCGTCTAAGGTTGTCTCACAACTTATACCACCCTTCTTTCTTAACAACTCATAAAATTATCTTATGATTTTCTTATTTCTAATATGCATTTACTAAGCTCTATTACTAGTTTTCTTAGTTTGCTCTTTTTTCAGGATCAGTTAGTGCAAAAGGTGCCACTTTATCATGCAAACATAGGTAATCATGTAAGTACAGCTACCACTTTCTCTCCTGCGTTTTCAAAAAAAAAAAAAAAGCTATCAACATACACAATAGATGCAGTACTAACCACAAGCACAGTCAATAATAAATAGATCAAAACCATGGCACCTATAAAAGGTTTTTACATGATCAGATCCATTGCTTAGTTGTCTGCATCTTATAGTTGGCTTCAGACACAAGCTCGCCGACCAAAACTAATGATGCAATTTGTATTGTGATATGCATTCGCTATAAATAATAACTCAAAATCCTGTATTAAACTTTTACCTGTCTATCACTGCCACTGACTGAAGTAGCTGCAGGCAGTGAAGCATCCTTCATTGTTGCGCCCAAAATCTTAGATTTCAGATACCAGCACTCTTGAATTCCAACTTGACTTAGCTGATCCTTTTTGTGTACCAAAATGGAAAGAAAAGGTGGAAACTAGCATCTTGCTGCAACTTATAGGCCATAAAGGGGCTTTTTAAAATAAAATTAAAGATGTTTAAATTATTTAGACCGAAAATAACTCTTTAATCCAAATTATTTGAGTGCTGAAGCACCCTTTATTTGATTTTAAATTTGTAAACCAATTTTGTTATGTTTTTCTACTGTTTTTCTTTGAACGTTCAATTATTTGTCCACCATACCCTATTTCATATTGTTATTTCTTATTCAGTTTTTATTTCAAGCATTAAATTATACTATTTAACCATCTTATATTTTCCTTATTTATTCCTTTAGCCACAGGGCTTATCTTCTGTTCTATGTAACCCTTCTTCATCTGCCTCCCTCCATCCCTGTCGCGACTATACCTCTCCCCCTGGTCCAAATGCCGAGGAAAGCTGTAACCCAACCATCGGAGAGGACAACACTTGTGTCTTCAAGTTACAGGTTCTAGATGATGTGCCTTTGTTGAAGCTTCCAGGAACGAGATTAACCAAGAAACCATTCAAATTTTGTTCACCATTCAAATATGGAATTATGTCTCGTCCTCCACCTTTTTTAGAGCTTTCATTGTGGATGCATGCCTTCCTGTGTGCAGATGACTCTCCATTGAAAAGGTTCCTTCTCATTCCATTTTCAATATATCGTACTCTTGCTTCCATTTTTGTTAATTCTTAGTGAACTCCATTCAGTAAAACTTTAATGCACTTTGGGACACAATCACTGACTGGTCAAGATATTGCACTTTCCTTTGCTGATGGGAAGTTCATAGACTTTGTGTTCATGGATGGATTCATAAAATGCATAACCGAAGATGACCTAATTGTTCGGCCTGATTGCCATGGGTACCGAATATTTCATGTTTCGGTATGTCCATACATTTTCAAATTATTCATTTCACTTTTCTATTTATTATTACAATATTACAGCATGCCAATCATCCATACAGGATATTATAGAGTCAGAGCCATCAATACTGACAACTCTCAGCCTCCGCGCAGCCAGGCTGCTGTAGTAGAAGCTATAAAGCGATGTCTCCCCACTACAGACTTAAAAAAGGCAAATATGGTATGTATCATGTGCACAAAATCTTTATTTCTTTCCACCTTTCAGCCTAGTACTTTACATTGCTCAAAATCTTTTTTTCTTTTGGATACACATCTTTCAGATATTCCTTCTAGTCTTACATCTTCGTCACTGGTCTGTATACTGTATCAATCTTGGCCAAGCTCGTGTCGATGTTCTGGACTCAATGAATTATAGTTGCAACACTGAGTCCACATGGGATACACACCATTCACCAATGGGTCGATTACTTATGCAACACCTTAGTGTTGCACTGTCTAAAGCTGCTCCCCGCAAATTCCCTCACTTTGAAAATTGGAGACACTACGTCAGAATAGCACTTCACTGCCGGTTTAAAATACCCCATCACTGTCGGATTTTAAACCGGCACAACCATACCGGCAGTGATGAGGGTAAGGTATCACTGTCGGTTCCTACAAACCGGCAGTGTTCTTCAACTTCACTGCCGGTTCTTTACACAACTGGCAGAGTTCAGTTCCACCAACACTGCCGGTTCATAAGACCATCCGGTAGAGTTCAGTTCTACCAACACTGTCGGTTTGTGTTTCAACCGGCAGTGTTGTCGTAAGAATCACTACCGACAGACATGTCCCTATCCGGGTTCCATTTGAAAAGAACATTAATGACTCCGGTTTATTCTCTATGAAGTTCATTGAATTCTATGACGGTGAGGGCCATGGTTCCCTGCATACTACCATACATGCGGTATGAAACATATTCCTTGTTAACATACCCCTCATTTTTTACATGTTTCTAACCACTTTTGTCCATTGCAGGATCGATCAATGGAGTTGAGGGCAGAAATGCTACAATATATGGCCTTCCATACTGCGAACAATGTCCACCCTCCCAATGAGCTTCTTCAATTCCATCTTGGAGAGTTCCATCCTGCCTACCACCCTATGTTTTATTAATGTAATGCAGTCCAATTCCCGAAGGCGGTCGATGTCCTTTGGTGTGTTGATCATTATTGCTGTTAGTCTTATATGGTGTTCCAACATAGGCTAAGTAAGCTGTGTTGTAACACCCAAAATTTTGCAACATCTTAAAAACAGGTGAATTGGATTTATTTATGCATTAGTGTGTGCATATAACATAGAAAAATAATAAATTTTATCAAATTAAAATCAAATATAAAGTCTACATGCATGCTTGTGCATACATGCCGCTGCATATTTATTTTTGTGCTGAGTTGATTGATTCAAAATTCAAAAGGAATTCAAAATCCAATTCAAAATTGCTTTGGAAATTAGAAAATGAAAATAAAAAGGTTTTCTCCCTCCCTTCTCGTTTTCGGGCCTGCTGGCGCAGACGGCCCCGTTTCCACCCCGCGCGGCCTGCCTCTCTTCTTCATTCCGCGCGACCCGCTTAGCTCGGCCTAGCAGCCAGCGCAACCGCCTCTTCTCTCCCCTCTCTCCTCTCATTGACAGCTTGGGCCCGCGTGTCAGGGTTATCCCCTTCCTCCGGCTCGTGTTCGAGCCGGACACTAAGCTCGTCTCCGCCTCTACCACGACCGCGTCTTGGCGTGCTGCCCACGTTGCTCCGCCCTCATAAATAGCGCCGTGCCGTGCCGCTCTCCTACCTAATCTTAGAGCCAGCGCCGCCCTCGCTTATGCTCCACGCCGACGCCAAACCCTAGCAGCTCGAGTCGCCGCCATCGCCGTCCGCCTCACCGAGTGACCCGCCGCCGTAGTCCCGCCCTCGCTGACGAAAAGTCCCTTGGTGAGTTCGCCTTGATCTCCTCTCTCTCTCCCCGTGCCCTTGCTTCGCTCAGTGGTGGTCCATATGCCCTAAACCACGAACGCCGGCGAGCTCCTCGTCGTCGTCCATGAAGGTACGCCGTGCCCGGCCCTATTTCGGCTACCGCGCTCTCTCTCTCCCCCTCCCGATCTGATCTCCACCCTCCATTTAAGATCCGACGGCCCAGATTCAAAGATACCTCTTCGGTTGGCAAACTTTTAAAAGAGCCCTCAGCTTTATTGAAATAGAACCCGCACTCCACAGCGTATTCCCATAATATATTTTCTCTTTCTGAAAGTGTAGTTTCCCTCTGTTAGATTCAAAAATACGTTTTCATCTATTTATAGTTTTGCCACTAATTTTGTTTTAGTCATAAATTTTTTGTTTTAACTCCGATTTGATCTGTTCAAGTTGCATTAGGTTCGTAATTGAGTAATCTACATGTTCATACAATTTTTAAGTATATTTTCAACTTTTAAAATTTGAGGTTAGATTTAATCTATTATTTTATTAAAGGAAATCTTGTTTAATTCGTAACTTCTTCGTTTAGCTCTGATTTTTGTGATCATCGCGTTTGTGTGTTTATAGCGAGATGTAGATTTGTTTTACAAACTTTTTATCTTGACTTTATGCTGATTGATGTACTGTTCTAATCTATAGCTTTTGTTTGCTTTGTATGATTGCTTCTGGATGCTTGTATGTTGTTGTGGTTATCGAGTATAGACGGTGAGCAATTCGTGGGTGATCAAGAGTACTACTTTGACGAGCAGGGTCAACAGGAGCACTTTGTTCAAGACAAGTATAGCATGGGATTATCCTTGTTTCCTATTAATTTTAACACATTTAATTCATGTTGTATGTGTCACCTTGATAGGGATTCCCTGGAATTGAACTTATACCTTGTCTCCTATGGGATTTGCATTGGGTAGCTTTGCTAGCGCTTAATTAAACCATGATTTTATAACTTGACTAATGGTATATGCAATAAATATTAAAATATGACCTTTTAGCGACTTGGAAACAAGGGTTGGAGTGTTTAGCTACTTTCTAAATGCTTCAGATTCCTCTCTCTAAGGACTTATCTATAAGTAATCATCCGGGATTTACAGTACAGCTACGAGGGCTACATGGCTCTGGCTTTAGCTCAGTATGAGGATCTTTTCTAGCTTGTTAGTGGTTACCTTTATGACGTAAAAATGGCTTGATGAATCAGGTATATGACAGCCTCTACTCTTATGTGTATAGCCGTGATGGAATTGTGCCATTCGACAGGGGGTTCCTATATCTGTTTGTCGAGTGAATCTAATGACCCTAACTTGTTAGACGAACCTTTGAAAAGCTTCATAGTGAACCTTGCCTGCTCACCTTGGGAGTGTTTTGGGAGTAATTAACCCAGGCATATGGGTATCACGACTCACAGTGAAAGTGTATAACCTCTGCATAATATAAAACTGGTATATCAGTCGTACTCACGGTCACGAGCGGTCTTGAAACCCTTATAGAATAGATGATCACTAAGAATTATATGTTTATGCTATTCATTATTCTTGTTTACATTGATTATGTGTTTACTATGGAATTAAAACAACTTGTTGCTACTTTTATGCTAAAACTGTGACAACTAAAAACTAAATGTTGTTAAACCTGTGTCTAGCCTTGAGCCTCATGAACCCTATGTTACACTTATTGATTACGACACGTACTTACGCTTGTTTATTTTTATTATTTGGATAAAAATCCCGGATGGGTAACAGATGGCTATGGTAATGACGACTTTCTTGAGGATTACTAGACTTGTGGTCAATCCGTTGACGTCCCTGTGATATGGAGCTTCCGCGAGAGATTTTTCTTTATACTTCCGCTACATTTATGTGAAAACTTTGTCTTATTATTCGTGATGTAATAAACACTTGTGATGATACTATTTATAATTTATCGACTTATGTGTGTGACTGATCTCTGGGCGCACATAAGATTATGCATCTCATTTTATCCTTAAAATCGGGTGTGACATGTGTTCTAATCTTGCATGAAAAATGCTTGCGTTTTTTTTGGTTGGTTCACAGGACAGTCCAGCTGCCTGGTACCTCCCTACTTATTATAATGTTGCACAACGTTTCATATTTCCTCTCTGAAAATAGCTAGGTTCCAATTAGTTTGTGATTTCGATTGCACCTAGTGTTCAAATTGCTTTGAAAACATCCGTCGCATGTACCACCAACAGCTTAATCTTTATTAATAATATATCTTTTTGCTATCTCCTGTTGATGGATTAACTGTTTTATTTCTTCTGGTTCCCCAAAGAGATGATGGATCAAGCCATCTGGTTCACATGTAAAATTAGCATGACAGGTGTAACATCTTTTTTTTTGTTTATTATATATGAGGCCTTCAAGAAGGACACGGTTTGAGTCATGATATTACAATAGACTTTTTTCATCTTTGAATCTATTGACATATGTTGTTACGTCAATCTATATCAAATGAACATATCATACTATCTTGCATCCATCATATCAAGGACTCAAGTGTATAGTATTAACGAGGATCTCACAATATTAATTTAGTGTGTAAATTGTACGTATAAACTCGACCAGAAGATCATTAGCACACCCACGATGATGGATAACTAGCACATCGAGAATCTATCTGATGTATTTTACAGTTCCTTAATTTCTGTACACCACACACGCTTTTTACTGTACCAGTTCTGTTGTTTCCTGCGTCCACCCCGCAGTGTGCCCCCAAGAGTCAATACCTTTCATGTGTCCACCCCAACTCGTGTCCTAGGATAGAATCAGTCAAAACGAATCAGTCAAATCAACGATCCAGGATCAATTTTAGCCTCTCGCACCACGGCAAGAAGAGTGGTGCCGTGGACCAGCTTGATCGCCGGCTGGCAGCGTACGTCTCACATCCGTCCTTGGAGCTGACAACAACGTTTTGATTGGGGTGGATTCTTTGCACAAAAGAAGAGGATTTGGATGGAGGAATTGTTGAGGATGGGAAGGTGAGGAGTCATCTACCGCGTTCATTGATCACGTTCAAGGAATTGATCAGAATTCGAGCAGGAACTCTGTCAAGGTCATCATGCAGGAAATGGTCAATGTTTGTTTGGTATGTACCAATCTGAAATCTGAATCCTTTGCGGTGTAGTGCTTGCATGGGCATTTCCTCGAAGTATGTAGCCTCATTTTGAAACCGTTGCATTACTATGTGATAAAAAAAATATAATAGCTCTCTCTCTCTCTCTACATGAACCTTAATATCTTATTCTATGCTTGAATACCAACATATGTATTGCCACGGGACCAGGTAACAAGTCAGGGCCGGGTCGACCCATTCCCATTCCTAAATTATTGTTCGTTATTCCAATTCACCATGACCATTAATCTCTTTCAATACATCGATGCCTTATTGCTCCAATTCACAGGCCTCTTACATTTTTTCACCCATTCTTCCTTATTTTGCTTGTAACCTCTTCCCCTTGGTTATTTTCCTCACCCTGCATTATTTCATTGAACGTATAATGTTAACTCTTCTAACCTTATATACTTGATGTATATGCTATTTAAATAACTAAAGCCGTGTGCATCGACACTCACCGTACTTATCTCACCCTCAGTTGACCCATTCTTCGCCAGTATCGGTGGTAACTCTCCATCAACCATATGGCATAGCCCCTCATAATATTCTATTTTATACCAGTTATTTCCATCTTCATGCCATTTGTAATCCTCCTTTGTGATTAGCAACTTTGTTTGTATACTCATTACTAAACTCTTAATCAAAACATAACAAATTGAATTCATGCAAGCTTTAACCTTACCATACCTTTCCCTTTTTGATGCCCACTCCATTTTGGCTTTTCTCCTTCTCTTCCTCTTTCTTGCTAGATGCCTTGTTTGTTCCCCCCATATTTCCTTGTCTCTGGTTCTACTGTGCAACCAGGAAGTACTATGATCGTGTTATGGTGAGTACTCATTTATAACCAACATTATGGTCCGTATACTTTTGCATGAATGGCTCTACAAAAATCCCATATCCACTTGTTTTGGTTCTAAAAATAGACATGTTGTTTTGATTGCAGTCACTTGTGGTTTAACTACACACACCCATTCATTTATATCTTAGCATATCAATCAATTGAGTCGCTTGTGGTTTAACTACATGCACGCATTCATTTAAATCTTAGCATATTAATCAATTGACCTAGCCCTCACCATAGTTTTTGATGACTAGTTTTGTCAGATTGCAATCTTCGCATTTTTGTTTTCTTTTGAGTTCCCTATTGCAGGGTTTCTTCCTTGCTGCCTTCCTATGATATAGTTGGTCATTTCTAGGATATGATGTTATGACAATATAGTAAGCTTCATTTGAATGTTGACTTGCTTAAATCAACTTGTTATTCAATGTTTATTCTACGTGCCTATTTCGATACTCTTAAATCATATTTTATATTTAATTAAACGAAAATCCCACCCAATCGTTTAATTAAGCGATTGTTCAGACCGCCTGTGGCAAGAGTGACTGGCCTTTCTACTGCACATGCACAATCATGCAATACATACGTCCTACCCTATGTTAAATCCACATACCATGACCATTGCTCTATTTGTTTAGTTTATGGTTTTATATGAATTAGTTATTAATGAAACATACTTTTTATTGAATAAACACCCTAAAAATTAGTATCACAATTGTCTTATTCTTATTTTCAGTTAGTAAATAAGATATATTTGATGTTAGTTTATACTCAGGACACAGTGGATTTATGAGAAATAACCAGGAATGCCAAATGCCGATTATGATTATACAGACAACAGATTCATTACCCTACAACTTATTACAAAATCTTGATCAAAGTAAATTCGATTATCAAACTAGTGTATCCAAACATAGCCTAATTTCATCAACGTCTTCATTGGAGACTGACAATTTGCTGGCTTTTCGTCAATGTTTCATCTCCAACTGTGATTTCTTCATCTCGTTTTGTTATTTCAAATCCTGCAATTATGATACAAAGTTAATACTTGTGCACCAAATTTACTGGCGACCGCATCAAAGATGTAATAAACGTTTCAAATTGCACCACTTAATAATATACGTTTCAAGTAATCAACCCACCTTTCCATCCTTGTTTGCATCCTCGTCTTCATACTCAACCAAGGAAGTGATCTTTTGTAGCTCACCCTTGCATTTCCTATATTTTGTTTTGGGCTTACCTCTTTCTTTGACGATTTTCATTGCTTCTCTCATGAGCTTCTCTGCACGACTATCCTTCGTGCCAACTTGACTCTCCCCATCATTGTAAGCTTCTTCTTTTCCTTTGCCCCCCTTGCTTCTACTCGCTTCTCTTTTTTCTGATCGATACGCTTCACATAGGAACACAACCTTCTATTATTTAAACATACACATTTTTGAAGATGCCATGTGCTGCCGCTTGCACCAGCGAAGGAGCCGCGCCAAAGACGCGCAGCAGTGCATAGGAGCCACGCGATCAACCGCGCATGTCCGCATGAACGCAGTCAGCCCCGCTGCTGGCCGCAGGAAGCAGCCCAGCCGCTGCCCTTCACCGTTGCACAACCACTCGTGGCTCCCCGCCTATTTTAAGCAATCTACACCTGGTAAGCATACACGCAGCCACTCGTTTTCTTTATTGGGTAATAAGTGATCATCGTAGCTCTCAGAATAACCACCTCTTCTCTTTTTAAGCACAACTCTCTTCCATTACCAGTTTGTCTTCACTGCATTACCTCGTAACACTTATACCGAGTGTTAGTCATACTACATCCATATATTCCTTTTTGCTTTTCTAACACTCCTTTCATCCATATCTTTTTCCGCTTCATCCTATTCCACTATGCCAAAGCCCCAGGGGCGAATCTAGACTATGTTACCGGGGTCGACCTCGATGACTTCGGTAAAATTAGTGGAGAATTACTGTTTATCACAATCCATCTACGACGATGACCCCACTGTATAAATGTGATGACCCCGGTGAACTTCATGGCTGGATTCGCCCCTGCAAAGCCCCCTGGTCTGTCTTTTGAGGGGAACATCGAGTACTATCGCAACCATGCAATGTTACATCATGTTTCCGATACATGCTCAAGCAACACCACTTACATTTTGCGGGCCAAAAACAATCAAACTCATCCAAGACCAGCCAAATCCTTCTCACACAGAGGAAAATAGTAAGCCTCTAGTCACCTCCAATGAGAAAAATATCGTTCCTCCGGTCGTTGACAAGTTGCTCAACAAACCCCAAAGGATCCACGATGATCCTTACGGTGACAGTTCTGATGATGATGAACCGAGCCCTGAAGTGTCAGAAGATGACTCTTCTGGCACTGAAGATGAAGGTCAAGGCTCAAACAGAGTTAAGGGTCCGGTCCTGAATGAGCCTAAAAATGCCTCGCATGAAGACGATGATGAACCCAAAGCCAAGAGGAAGTTGTTTATATAATTTAGTTTTCTATATTTATGTTTTTTTATCTAAATTTATAATTATAGATATATGTAATATTCTATTTATTTAAGCATCTGGTTGTTAATTGTTTTATTCTTTACCAGTTTTATGTCCTTATTATTCTTTCGCGTCACATCATATGTGCATCAGTAATTCCCCTTTTAAATATGATCCTATTTACATTGTGGTTATAGACTAATGTTTTTAGTACATACTCCTTTCTGTATGTTTTCTTAGTCGTTTTGGACTTTGCACAAAATTCTAGTATGTTTGTCGTACAAGGTTTCCAATGAACCTTAAAGAAAGTCATTCTTGTCGCTCCTCAAAAAGAAAAAAGTTACTCTTTCTTTTTCTCATTAGAGTATTATCACCAGGTTCTGAATTCTAACGTTTTAATTTTTTTATGTAAAAGCATTGCCCCCCATATCACTGGCTGAAACTTTAACACATTTGTTAAGTTAATTAAATCTCAGAATTTCTAGGAGGCCTGCGAATTTTAGATTTGGGTAGCTGAAGAGAGATAGGGAGGGAGGTATGATGGATGGAGCGACCAAACTTGGCGCTGCTGCAAACTGAACTCGAGGTGCAGTTAGCCTTATACCTTTCATATCTCATACTATATACATGTGCAGCACTTCACTTCAGCCTGGACGTTCGGTTTTAACCGATGGCTCGGTTCGGTTTCTTCGGTTTTCCAAAATTTCGGTTTCCAGAAAATGACCCCCGATCGGTTTGCTAAAATTCCAAAAACCACCAATTTCGGTTCGGTTTTTTAGTTCGGTTTTTCGGTTAAAACCGAATAAACCGATGCAAGAAAACATCAGACATGATTTAGAATTGACAGCACAGCACAGTACAAACTTGCACAGCATAGTATATTATTTGAAGACTCAAGACTGTTACAAACTTAACAATTCAATGCTCAAATCAAATATTACAAATTTGCAGTTCATTCTTGATAATAAACCACAGTACTCCATCAGTTTTGATAAATAACAGGAAAAAATAGGGTTCGGTTCGGTTTCTCGGTACTTCGGTTCGGTATGGCATAGAAACCGAACCCGAAACCGAACACCAAACTTCACAGAACTGAAAACCGAAACCGAACTACCGACTATTCGGTTCGGTTCGGTTTTCGGTGAAAAAGCGTCCATGGTGAACTTCACTAATGTCTATCAGTATCAACTATCCTACTGCCAATTGTTCCAACTAACTGTTAGATAATCTACTGCTACCTTGTGTGAACACAGCAAGGGAAGGTGGCGTCGAAAAGGCCCCCTGCTGTGATACTGTAGCCGCTGCAGGTGCAGGCGCCGCACGGCTCACCTGCAGCACTGTAGCCACATGCAGAGGCCGGCGCAGAGTTAGCTTTGTATGTTATCTAGTCACTGTTGCAGCAGAGCAGCTGTATTGAGACTAGATGGATAGAGTTGTATAAATAGACTACCACAGCAACTCAATAAAGAGAGTTCAGATTTACCATCTCCCATACAAGGCTTCGGCCAACGCTGGTGTCTTGTACTATGTGTGTATGCTCTGTTCTCCCTTCTTCTTCTAGCTCTAGCCATAGTGCGTGGGGATGGACAACGCTTGTTCGTGGTCGGCACAGCTAGTGGGTGCTCGGCAACACTAGCGGGTGCTCGGCAAGACCGGTGGGTGGTTCACTCACCTGGGTCGGTGATCCTGTGGGCCAACAAGTGGTATCAGAACCGTACAAGCGTTGTCGCCAGACTAACCGCTGGCGATAACGGGCGGCTCAAAAATGGGCGACAGCAGTGGCACTGCTGTGGTTGCCCAGCCATGATCGGAGGTCGTTGTTCGCACGATGCGGGAGATCAGCGGCACCAATTGGCTGATGCTGACTCGTACCAACTATGAAGAGTGGTCGGTGACCATGAAGGTCAAGCTCAAAGCCCGATGGCTCTGGAATGCTGTTGACAAGGGCACCGACAATAAAGAAGATGACATGTCAGCGTTGGAGGCTATCCTCACTGCTATACCGGTGGAGTATAGGGAGCTGTTGGGGCGAAGAGCTTGGCTAAGGAGGCATGGGAGGCTATTGCGGCGATGCACGTCGGTTCCGACCATACAAAGAAGGCGATGGCCCAGCTTCTGAAGCAGGAATACACCAACCTCAAGTTCAAGGATGGTGAAATGGTGGAGGACTTCTCCCTCCGCCTGCAGACGCTCATCAGCAAGCTGAAGAGCCATGGCGTCACCATCGATGAAGAGGAGGCGGTATCCAAGTACCTGCACTCCATGCTGGCAAAGTACATCTAGATCGCTCTCTCCATAGAGATAATGCTGGACTTGTCCACCCTCACTATTGAGGATGTGACATGCCGTCTATGAGCGGTGGACGAGCGCCTGGAGCAGGCGATAGCAATGAAGGACAGCGGGAAACTCCTGCTGACGGAAGAGGAGTGGGCTGCTCAGAGGAACTCCGGGAAGGCAGCCTCCTCCAGCCATGGTGGCGATGGCAAGCGCTGCGGCAAGGCTTCTTCGGAGATGAACAAGCAGGTCGACCCCAACGCCTACAGGCGTTGTGGGAAGATGGGCCATTAGGCATAGGAGTGCCTAAATCACAAGTAGGAGAAGAAGGCTGAGGCTCATTTGGCGCAAGCCGATGATGAGGATAAGGCCACTATCCTGATGGCGACGTTTTGTGCACAACACGACATTGAGGCCAAGGAGAGGGAAGAGGCGACGACGGTGGAAGGGCCTAGGAAGGCCCTGAAGACTATCAACCTCGATAAACCACGCACCCAAGTCCACCTCAGAAGTGTGGGCGCCAACCAGGAGTAATGGTGGTATCTGGACTCTGGTGCCAGCAACCACATGACGGGCTCCAAGGCATCCTTCTCCGAGCTCGACAATGATGTTACCGATACGGTGAAGTTTGGTGATGGCTCAAGGGTGGCAATCCAAGGGCGTGGCACCATCATCTTTAGGTGCCAAAATGGGGAGCTGGCGGAGACGGTCTTCGTCAGGCAACCTCTAGGTTTCACCATCAAGGGAGAGGAGCACAGGGTGCTCCGACTGCACAAGGCGCTCTACGGGCTACGGCAGGCCCCACGAGCATAGAACGCTAAGCTTGATGTCACACTGGGCGAGCTTGGGTTTCAGCGGTGTGCAACCAAGCACACGCTCTACACGCGACGACGGAGGAAGGAGGAGCTCATCGACGGCGTGTATGTGGATGACTTGATCGTCACTGGCGCGTGCACAGAGTACATCAATAGCTTCAAGCATGAGATGGCATCTCATTTTTGTATGAGCGATCTCAGCACACTCCTACTACCTCAGCATCGAGGTGAGACAGGGGAAGGAGGAATTCACACTCAGTCAGAGCATGTATGCCTCCAAACTGTTGGAGAGGAGCGGCATGGCTGAGTGCAAGCCATGCGTGACTCCGATGGAGGAGCGGCTGAAGCTGATGAAGGCCAGTACCGTGGTGAAGGTGGATGCAACACTCTACTGAAGCATCATTGGTGGTCTGCGCTACCTAGTCCACATAAGGCTGGACATTACATTCGTCGTGGGCTACGTCAGTCGCTTCATGGAGGATCCCAAAGAGGATCACTAGGCTGTGGTGAAGCGGCTACTGCGCTATGTCAAAGGGACGGTGTATCAGGGGATCATCTTTCCCAAGACTGGTGAGAGTAGGCTGCAGCTCACTGTGTTCAGCAATGCAGACATGGTGGGGGGACATCGACGAATGACGAAGCACCTCTAGCGTGCTCGTCTTCCTCGGGTTGGCTCCAATTTTATGGCTATCGCTGAAATAGAAGGTGATGGCGCTATCTATGTGCGAGGCAGAGTACATAGCAGCGGCCACAGCGGTGTGCCAAGTTGTGTGGCTGCGCCGGCTGCTAGGTGAGCTGACCGGCGTGGAAGCTCACCCACTAGTACTGATGGTGGACAACCAGCCCGCCATTGCCCTCGCGAAGAATCTGGTTCTACACGACCGGAGCAAACACATCGATGTAAAGTTCCACTTCCTCAGGGACTGTGTTGATAGAGGGTAGATCATCATCGAGTTCGTCGAAACTGGTCAGTAACTCACGGACGTCCTCACCAAGCCGCTCGGACGTCTTCGACTCACGGAGCTGAGGGAGATGATTGGCATGGAGGGGGTACAAGGGTTAGCAGTAGGATTTGGGGAAGATTGTTAGATAATCTACTGCTACCTTGTGTGAACACAGCAAGGGAAGGCGGCACCAAAAAGGCCCTCAGCTGTGATACTGTAGCCGTTGCAGGTGCAGGCATCGCATGGCTCACCTGCAGCACTGTAGCCACATGCAGAGGCTGGCGTAGAGTCAACCCTGTATGTTATCTAGTTATTGTTGCAGCAGAGCAGCTATACTGGGACTAGATGGATAAAGTTGTATAAATAGACTACCACGGTAACTCAGTAAAGAGAGTTTAGATTTACCATCTCCCATATAGGGCTTCGGCCAACGCTGGTGTCTTGTACTGTGTGTGTATGCTCTGTTCTCCATTCTTCTTCTAGCTCTAGCCATAGTGCGTGGGGACGGACAATGCTTATTTGTGGTCGGCACGGCTAGTGGGTGCTCGGTAACACTAGCGGGTGCTCGACAAGACCGGTGAATGGTTCACTCACCTGAACTGGTGATCCTATGGGCCAACACTAACAACTACTAGGTCATAAATCCTATAGCTACTACAACATGCACCTTACCAAGGTTATTTCCGAAAGAATGGAGCACAATATGCTCATGACACAAGCAACATTTAAAAAACATGACAGCAAGGGCTACCCAAATTTCCAACAGCAAGGCTGAAGTTCAGACATCATTTAACCAATAATTGTTATTGTTCATATTGTAACAAAGTTTCAAACTAGGTCAGGTTCAACAACATATTCATCACCGTCCTCTGAACTGCTATGAATTTCTATATAAGAACGGTCGTCCAACAGTCTCCTCCTTTCCATCGGCCTCTCCTCCATCTTCCTATCATTTCCATGCACAACCTTGTTTTGCTTGTTCTTTAATCCTGCAGGTATGCCCCTCTTTTTATTCTTTATCACTTCAAGGCGTTCTTGATTCTTTTCCAACGTTGGGCATGTCACTACAAACGCTGCATTTTCTATTTCTCTTCTTCTCGCCTTGTGCTCCAAGAGGTGGTAGATTCATTCTTTTCTAATGAGGTCTTGCAACATCCCTTTGTCTTAGCTCGAGGTGGTAGATCCATGCTAATCTCGGTGTCCTCTGTTACGCCCACCTATACATGTTTTTTTCCTATAAATTTACTCAACCATAAATTACAAAATGTAAAGTGACTGCCCATATTATCTCACATTGTGTGCTCCTGTAGTGTTCTGGTCACCGTACTCCCCATCGCCTCTCTCATCCCATCTTCCTTTTTCAACTACCTATAGTGCAATATTTAGTTTCCCATTGTCAGCTAAGATTTGACACATAAACATGTCATTTGCACTTAAATTTCATAAAATATTCATCCAATTTAAATTTACCTGTGCCATTGTCCTATCAACATGATCATGACATGGATTTATTATCCTGTCATGTTCATCATTTGTTTGCCTCATCCCCTACCATCCAAGCAAATAATATTCATTTATCAGCATCGTTATGGTCACAATGCCACCTTGTTGAATGGCCCAAATAAAAATCAATTACCTGTGTACCCTCTGAAAGCCCTAGTTTGATTTTGGCTACTTGATGAAACCTTGTGTACGAACCTTTGGACTCTAAGTGTGATTATGAGCTAGGTTAAGTACACACCAAGATGGAGCTCGATGGCATGCCATGGTGGAGATGGTGAAGGCCACAAGGTGATGATCATGGTGATCAAGTGCTCCAAACTTGGAAAAAAAGAAAGAGAAAAACAAAAGGGCTCAAGGCAAAGGTATAAACCATAGGAGCCATTTTGTTTTGGTGATCAAGACACCATAGAAGGTGTGATCACATTTAGGTTAGATAGCCGTACTATGAAGAGGGGAATTTCATCGCTTACGGTTGTCTAAGTGCCTCTAGATCAAGTGACAAGTTGCATATGCATGTAGGATCTAGAGAGCGATGTGAAAAACCCTTAAAAATGTTTGAAAAAGTCTAACACAAGTGCACAAGTGATAGATCATTTAGGTGTTAGCACATGAGATCAAGGGGCGAAGAAACAAGACAAATCAAAGTCACTAGGGGTGACCGGACTCTGGTCCCTGAGGGACCAGACACTGGCCATGGTGTCCGATCAATTCGGTGCAGCAGCAGCTCGAACCGAACGCTGGTGAGCGTAGAGGACCGGACGCGCCGGCTCTACTGTTCATGCATCAGGTCCTAGGGTTGGAGGCATGGCCCTGTGAGCACCGAACACTGACTGTGTCTGGTTGGCTATAGTGGATGCGTCCGATCATGCGGCCAGGGCTCGGGGAGCTCTCTGGTCGGCGCTGGACTTGCCCGGCGCGAGCGTCCAATCAGCGGACAACGCGTCCAGTGCGTGTGTCCGGTGCATCATGAGAAGGCGCGGGATCGTCCTAGCCATTGAAATCCAATGGCCATGGTTAAACGGGGACTGCCACGTGGATGGCCAGGAGCGACTAGACGCTGTGCGCGCATCCAGTTAGGCTCGACCGGTGCGTCCGGTGCAGTCAGGCAGAGCCCAAATGAAAGAGCCAACGGTTCTATTCTTTGGAGCTGCCTATATAAGTGTGGTGGCCGGTTGAGGGAGCTCTCTCTTGCACATTTTGATGATCATAAGCATACATTGAGTGAAGCTACTCCCTCCTACTCCTTCTCTCTTGCTTGATTGTGAATTTCTTGAGAGATTGAGTGATCCAAGTGCATTGCTTTCTGTTCTTGCATTCTAGAGGCACTTGGGTGATCCAAGCTGTGAATTTCTTGTTACTCTTGGCACTTGCCGGTGCCTAGATGGCTTGGTGGTGGATTGTAGGTGCTGGCGGAGTTGGTGTTTGTCTCCGGCCTCACCCTAGGTGATTGTGAGGGGCTATTATGTTCATCCCCGCTAGAGTGGCGAAGAACAACTCTAGTGAAGAAGATGAAGGCAATGGTCGGGCCGAAGCTGCTCGTCGTCCACACGTCGTCGAACAAGGCCCTGAACGGGATGGTGCTGACGTCGCCCATGCCGTTCCATGGTTGGTCCCGGTGCATGTGGCTAGTGGTCTTCCTAGCCTTGTTCACCGGCGTGTCCCTCCTCACTATGTTCTCCACGATGCGTGCCTTGGCCGGGGCAGCGTACCAGGCAACGCCCTTCATGGTCAGCATCACCAGCGCTGTGGAGGCTGGCCTGCCACGGTACAAGTTCGATGCGCTAGTGCATTACACGGCGGCGACGAGGAACTCGTCGTTGAGCATGCCAGAGCCAGACCTGTGTGTGATCGCATCGGTGCTCCGGCAGCATGCGCTGTGCAACCTACTGGTGTTCGGGCCAAGCGTGGAGACGCCACTGTGGCACGCGCTGAACCACGGTAGGCGCACGGTGTTCTTGGACGAGAACCCAAACTATGTGGCGCACCTGGAGGGCAAGCACCCAGAGCTGGAGGTCCACAACGTGGCCTATGCCACGGTGGTGTGCGAGCTCCCTGACCTCCTCGACGTCGCCTGCGCCGCACACGCCGCCGAGTGCCGCCTCACCATCAATGACCTCCCCAACCAGCTTTACGATGTCACCTAGGACGTCATCCTCATCGACGGCCCACGCGGGTACGTGCCAATGCACCATTGCATTGCATGCGGGATGCATGCAATATAAGATTATGCCTTAGCTGTTTCATGTGGGATCCTATGATTGCGGTGATGTGTCCCTCATAATAACACTATAGGATTTGTTCTGGTAATGAATCAAACATTGGTAATGTGACAAGCATTCTGGTCTATTGAAATGCATAATTTATTTTTCTTGAATACACAAAAGGTTTGCGCATCTTTGTATTAAGATCAAGAAATAGTGAAAGTTACAACGACGCGCCACAAAAATGGCACACTAGGGGGTGTTAGGGTTATACAATTGTCTCTACCCTTCCTAGCATAAGGGGATCATGAGCTATTACTCGCTAATCATACTACCTATCATTCATCGGTGATCAGACGTGCTTGCTTGCATGGCTCCTTGGACGCTCTTCTTATGGGTCACGTCCGCTTTAGCCTCTTGGTGGCGGAGCTCCCGTGTTTAGCTGTCCCAAGAGGGGTGGTCATGTCCGTGGCTTGGGGGATGATGTTGGGGCTTTGAAGGCACGCCTCGTCAACCACGACGCCAGGTTGTCCCCCTCATGTCGGTGGGGTAGGGGTGGCCACGTCCACGCCTGGGGGGATGACCTCAGACTCCACAACATGTCCCACCCTCGGTGGCATGACTAGTGGCTATGACTGCACATGCAATAGCATAGGCGAGCCGGTCGTCTAAGCCTTCACCGGAGAGTTGGTGTCCACCAGAGATGCTTCCTCCCTCTAAGGGGCAGACAGCGTGGTGGGCGGACACCCAGGCGCTGGTGCTTCTGGTGGCTAGCTCACGACGAGCTAGGCAGCAAACTCCTCCAGCATTGGGTTGACCCACTCATGAGGTCCCGTGCTCACGTACAGCTCTAGCACTAGCAGATCTGGCATGTGGAGGTAGTGAGCAGCAACAGTGGTAGTAGTGTTGTCGGTGAAATCATTGCCGATGGAATTGGAGGGCGTGTCTGTAACACCTCTGGTGTTACGAGCTTGCTTAGCACCTAGGTTAATGCCTAAAAGAAATTAGCCAAACAAGTTTTTGGGTCTTAAAAATTTTAAAACCCACATGCAATGATAGTCAACTTGTAGGTCTCATCCCTTGAGAAGAGGAATCAAATGGATATGGTGAGTTAGTAGTTTATGTGAAAACATGCTAACGAGATCCTAATAAGAAAAATGGGAAAGTTGTTTTAATTGTTTTGGTATGAAAACAATTTCTATAACAACAACCAAATATAAGTGGAGTGCAGAGCTTCGATAGAATTTGAGAGCAAGTTATGTAGATAGATATGTAATTTTGAATTTCGAAGAATAGTGTGGTTGGCTAGTGTTCTTGGGAGCTTTGAAATCAAATCTGTAATTCAAACTAGAACATTTCATTCATTTGGCGGGGCAATGAACTTTTGTTGTGGATGCCATTTTTGGTAGAGTATTTTGGCCAAAATAGCTAAAGGGTGCTTAAGTATCCCACTTCGATGTGTAAGTATGTAGTGCGGGCTAATGAGTGAAATATTCATTGGGCGAAATTAATAATGTTTGGGCATCCCAAAAATTATGATAAAAGTGGTAGTAGCTATTAGTCTAAAACTGAGCCTTAACTTTGAAATGTTGGTAGACAATGTCGTTTTGGCATTTAAATTTCGACAAAAATGATTAAGCGATCCATATATGTTTTTGCACTATTGGATGCATCAAGGTGAGCACTTGAGCAGGGTGCAGGTTATAGTTGTGTTGGATGGCCCGTGGTCCTCCTAAAAATTTTCAAATTTCATTGAAACACGTTGTAGTTATGTCATTGGCGCTCTGTTCGTGAACCGTCATTCAGCGTGATGAACCCTTGTTGGAACCCTTGCACCTCTACACCTAGGTACTCCTTGGTCATGATGGTTGTTTGGTTTGATAGACGGTAGTGTGGACTTCTGATTTGAGGATTTGCTTGGGCCTCAATCGCGATCAATCGTAGCACTTACTTAGCTTTAAAATTCATGCGCATCACTACTCACCGTCGAACGGCTCGACCTGCAGTCACCGCGTGCACTGTCTGCTAGTTGTCTGGCCAATATGGTGCTCCGCCCACCGCATGACCCACCTAACCACGGAGGAGCTGGCTGCCTTCGCTGTCCCATCACGCTGCGGCCGTTGATTCTGTGTTACTGCTCCTCTCTTCGCGTCGCGGTGCGTCGGTCCCACATGGTGACTCGGTGTGCGCTCGCTGTTCCGCTGCCACCGAGAGCGTCCTGCCAAGTTTGAGTTGTCCCATCACACTAATGTCCTTGTCGCAGTGCCATTGTCTGCCCTCACGTCGTTTGCTGTCTCGGTCCCGCGCCATAGTTTGATGCGCGAATGTTGTTCCGCTGTCACGGCCACGCCCATCACGATGCCAACTCCATTCATGCTGTATGCGATAAAGCGTTGGATGCTTGGCACCATGGACATGCGTCGATGCCCTTCTTAGCCACTGCTTGGCCATTACCATGCTTAGACGCCCAGCTCGACCCAAGCACCCTTTGAGTTCAATAATAGAGCTACCTCCGTCTTCCAATTTCGCACAGCTCGGGCAATTACAATCCAATTCCTTGCACCTACGGCTCGCTAGGGAAGTTACCTAGCTGCACCACTAACATCGAGCAGCAGGCGTGCACCATAGGAGGCGAAGTTTGGAGTTTCCCCATCACTGGTCGTTTTCTAGCTAGAGCTCTGGTCAGTTGAGGGGTGAGCTCCAATCCTTGGGATTAGCTCAAATCCTTGCACCTGTTGACTTCTCTTGACGTCCCAATGCTGATGCTTCCCTAGGTTTGGTCAGCGACCTCTCCATCGATGACGTGACACGGTGGTGCCAAGTCAGAGCACGCGCACTACTAAATTTTGACCCTGTTGCACCGATCAATTTTTGATGTTATAGGTCTAAAATAGATGCAATAGTTCGGTTTCGCATCAATTTCTTGTTTGATGCCAGTCGATGCAAGTGGTCTTGATGCAATAGCCTTTCGCATCGGTTACTTGTGGTTGATGCGAGAAGCAGCTATTGCATCGTCCATCCGTTGTCTCTTGCATCAAAATTGAGAGATGCAATAGCTTATTGCATCCAAATCATGTTGATGCAATACATCTATTGCAACGGCTATCATTCGATGCAATAGACTATATTGCATCCATATTAGGTTTGATGCTATATAATCTGTTGCATCACCATTTTGATTCGATGCAAGAGGTTCTATTGCATCATCATTTTGGTTCGATGCAATAGGAACTATTGCATCGACGTTATGTTCGATGCAATTCAAACTATTGCATCGACATGAGGTTAGATGCAATACAAACTATCACATCGACATGAGCTTGGATGCAATACAAACTATTGCATCGACATGAGATTTGAAGGGCAACCAATTATTGCATCAAATTCATTGCACAGAAATTCATAAAATTATAAAATTCAATGGCACAAAAAGGCAATCATATTAATAACTCGGATCATAAGCATTCAATAGTTTGTACAATGTAAGGAAGTAAAATGCCTTCCTATTTCCAAATAGGTAATTGCAAAGTTGAACTGCATTACAAACCACTAACTTATGCTACAAATAGGCAATCATAAACAAAAATACATGTCTCTTAGCACAAATCAACATGACATCTTTCTCGTTGCACAATATTTGATTCATTTCAGCTTGCCAAGACTCCCTCAAGGTTGATCTTCCTGAAAAAGTCAAAATGACATGCATTAGTAATATATATAGTTGATCACACAGTTGGAATCAAACATAGACAACACATGATAGACAACAATATTTTTGGGTTTAACAAATAGAATGGATACTGAAGCCGAACTATAAACACATAAGGCATGAACTCCTGATTGCTCATGTTAAGTGAACAAACATACATGTATAAGTGAACAAAGTTCATGTTAATAATCTAGACAACAACTTAAAATGACACCTGATTGCTCATACCTTTCCTCCTTTCTTTCTGCATTGTAGCTTTTTATTTGCAGCAGTATTCCTTAGTGTTTGTGATGTAATAAATGTCACTGTCTCATTACTATCTTTATCATTTGGGAAAAGTGATATGTTGGCGCTGCAAGTAAGGCGACTAGGTTGGATACTCTTCTGTTTGCTCAACAATACACTGTCTGGTACAGTCTGTAAAAACCAGAAGATTTGAAGGAGCAATCACCACTTAGCAATTCTAAGAATCTGTTCAACTGCAGGTGATAATTTTGAAGTATATTACCTGTTGCACATGTTCTGATCCTTGGATGGGAGTTGGAACAACAGCAGGTTCATTATGTGTGGGCAGGGCAGATTCTGTACCAGCCTTCATATTTTTAAAAAAAAGATTCACACATTATGTCAGATTAAATGTAGGTATCACAGTTTGCATTTATCAAAAAATAATACCTGTGCTAAATCTGCACCTTCATTTCCACTAACCATATTTTCTACAGGCTGAGGGGCTGTTGTGGTTGGTGCAGCATTCTTGCATTGGAGTTATAAGGAGAAACATTAGCAATCAAGCTTTACCAAAATCAATGATGTTGGTAACAATTAAGAAGTAGTATTATTACCAAAGGCGGTGCTTGATTGTGTTGTTTGATTAGTGAAAAAAACTCTTGCCTTAGTTCTTCTCTAATCTTGCTACTTGTACTCTCCAGTTGATGTTGCAACTACTGAATTTTTTCCTTGTCGCTCTCCCTCTCAGCGGCTTGAACGGTAAGCTTTTCTTTTAACTTCTCTACCTCAGCTTGCATCTCACTATTCTTCTGTTGGGCTGCTGCTGCTAATGCAGATGCACGAGCTTGCTCTTCAATTCGTTCGTTCATAAGTTGGCTTCGGGTCGGATACTTTGCCAAGTATCCATGTCTAGGACCTTTCCTGCTCCTGCATCTAGTGGTTTCCTTGTAGGTTTCATGAAGAATGTGCCTTTCTTGTTCTTTTGAAATCACAGAAGCTTCCAACTCAATTCTCTCTGCAATTTTGGAGAAGGTGCTTTCCTAAATTTAAGAACACAATTAGTGTTTTCAACTTTAGCAAGTAGCAACAGCAGTTCCAGTTCAAGTATAATAAGAATTAGGTAAAATGGATACTTTGGAAATCAAACTGTATTAGTTAGATTCATGTACTGATTACTTCCTCAAAAAATCCAAGTCCATGTTAATCATGCAAATATGATTCCTAGCAAAGCATGTTGAGAGGTAAAAAGCAATGGACAGTTGAACTCTAGCATTTCAGAGATATGTATGACATTGGAGATAAATGAATAAAACATGTTATGAGAACATACATCACTGGGCACTCATTTACCGAGTAGTCCAGCTCTATTCAAATCACTTTAAAGAACATAATTAACTACATAAAGCATCTAACATAAGCAACTTGCTTTCCAGCAAGTTCCCAGAAATCTGGGCATGCAACGGCTGTATAGAAAATAAATCATATCTGGAGATATACAAGTCCAAATGACTTGCAAGAGGACATTCTGGAAAGTTTATAAAATTCTCGAGATTTCATCTTCATACATCAAAGCACGATTCAAAACTTAAGTACTTTGAAATAGTAGAATTACAGAAACTACTCAGCTGAAACAGAGAGCACCAAAAAAACTGGGAGGTAACTTCAAACAGCTGTAACTTTCAAACAACTAGGCCAAATGACCTCAAATTTGAACAGCAGCTAGATATGACAATTATCTTCAACTTTGGTATTCACAAGTTTCCCAGGAAACCAACTTATCAAGGTGAACTTCTCTAAGTCCCCAGATCTGTCTAGATGGGACCAACATCTCACTTAAAGAATTAACGATGTTCCAAACTTACATTTGGACTATACCAACCATATCATGGCAACATACATAACTCATGGACACTTGAAAATACGATGGCCATCATAAAATAAAATTATTTGATGCTTTTCTAAATTTAAATAGATACAAGGATGCATAAAAGACCATATACAAGACTTGCATAGAAAATTCTACAAAAATTACAGCAGCTACCATATGCTATCAGGAGACCACAGAAAAAGTTTGGAAGAATTTGGCTCATCCAAACTTGCTATACCAAAAAGAACAGGTGGCACAGCTGAAAATAGCATAAATAAGAAACTAAAGATAGGATTGCCAAACCCAACACAAGGACAAGGAGATGATGACCTTTTATCACCCAATCAGGGCATGTACAACCATCAATATAATAATTATGTTATATATAATTGCAACATCACTAAGTACTAATGAACAAAGTAGCACTTACATATATTTCCTTAGCAGCATCAGAAGACCATCAGCCCTCCTTGGTGCGTGTACTCCTCCAAAACATCAAACCATCTGGCTCTTCACCAGTCTCCAGGTTTCTCTAAGATGTGAAAATTGAACATTGTTACTGTTTAGGTAAAAAATAAAAAGAAGAAGATTAGGTTCCATATCATTACCTGCTCATAACTAACTTGTGAAAAAGGTTTTGGTCCTGTAAGATGTATTGTCTGTCGATGCTGCGAATTGCTAGAGTTTGTGGTGCTTATTCGCTAATATAAACACAGATATGTTAGTTGCACTACAAAAATACAGACAATAAACACATATATGTCAGAGGCTTGGAACCTGAAATTTGTCACTTCCAAAATACAACACCAAGTAGTGCCACTCCACAATGTCCAAATCATCTGGCTTATGTCTCATTCTTTCATGATAACTGTTGTATGCCTTGTATGTGGCACTCAATTGAGCTTGCCATCCTTTGTAACGATACTTTGCAATCTTCCATATCCTAGCCTTCTCATCATCATTGTTCTCAATGTTCCACCTAACCTGTAGAAAAGGGATACCAACAAATTGTGAACAAATAAGATATTACAAAGAATTAATTTATCATATGCGGGAGCAAGACTATAACATACCATTATATCTCGTGCTATTTTATCTTTAACAATCTGCTTGACATCTCCCCACTTTTTAACTCCAATAAGTGGAGTCCTTTTTCTTGTAAACCGAACTATTTCATCAACAAACCCGCGATAGTTATCTCCTATAGGACCGCCTTTCGTGGATGAGAAATCTATACTAAGTTTCTCAGTGCCAAGTTTAAATCTCTTAGCTTCGACCGATAAACCTTTCAAGGTTCCACACCCAATCTTTCTCTTGTCACCAACCCCTACTGTAAAATTGATGTTATAAAATGGAACGCATGTTAACATATAAATCAACATTTTTATGTTATAGTAATGTATGAACACTCTGAACCATTGCATACCTTTCTGAGAGGCCTTTGGCCTACGAGCATGAGCTGGAAACTGCATTGGTGTTGCGCTATTGTCACCACTTCCGTCTTCTTCAATGGTTTCATCATCTAAATATGTGTCTGCACATACAAAAAAGTGAAAGTACACAGTTACAATGGAGTTGGAAATATATATATATATTAATGCTTCCACTAATGCCAAGAGATAAAACAAAATCAGATTACATATATCTTGAAGAAGCCCTTCCCTCCTCAACCATTCTTTATATGTTGCAACAGTATTCAGCCGGGTGTCATCCTTAAATTCTGCGAGATGCATATATAGATGTTATTTATATAGTGTCAGTTTTAGATCAGTAACTAAAAATCATTGAGATGTATTTTTCTAGTACATTAGTACCTGGGTTGTTTTCATCCTGTGGCAGCTTATTGAGCCACACCTTGTACGCATCAATGTCTTCATCCTGAATTCCTTTTCCACTAACTTCCTCATGTGTACTACGTTGCTTAATCAGTGTGATTGCATATTCTCCTTCCCGATCTACCTGAGTTGTTGAAACTACTATCCTAATTGTCTTCTCTTCTGTACAAACTTCTATCATTGTCAATGCATCTTCTTCGTAATCTATACGCTGCATCAAAGCTCTATCGTTGCCACATCTCTTCATATAGTACATGAAGTCCCTCGCAGAATAACCCAACTTAACTTTGTACTTTAATAAGTTGGCAAAGGTAATTCTAGCACGGTCAATGTCCAATATGGCACGTTGCTGGTCCTTGGGTCCCCCCGAGAAATCAATAAATACTTTCCATCTATCTCCCGTTTTCTCGTGTGTTTTCCTACAAAATATTTTAACTTCATTCAACAAATTTATCTTATGATTGTAAAATCAATTAATGACTGCAATATGGCAAATTCCTAACAATTTTGGGAACAAACCACATAAAATTATTCACTGCAATATGGTCAATTTATGTATGGTCAGTACCTCAATTTTCAAATTTACCCAATATCTAAAGTGTTCTTTCAATAGAAACAGTAGTGTTATAACATCATGTGTGCACTTATCCTATCTCTTCCTAGGAAACACAAGCATACCCCAGTTGTATCACATCCAACCAATTATAATTGAAAGCTTAAAACTACAAAGATTTTTAAATCATCAACTCAGCCACCACAATTTCTTGAAAATAATGACGGATAATTGAATTTTTTTAAACAGAGTTCAATTAATTAATTAATTGACCAACCAATTAATTGACGGAAATTCTCCAACCAGCACATAAACTACATATCGACAGGTACCTGGGTTGGTCATCTTTTTGCTTCTCGGGTCCATCTTGTCGACGATGAGGTGTGTCTATGACACCTTCAGGGCTGGACCGCGTGGAGAACCTCCTGCTGGACGTAGGAGATGGCGAGCTCATGGAGGGAGGAGACGGCAACCTCTTGAACAGAGTAGACGGTGACCTCCTGGTAGGCGGCGGCGACGGCGACCTCCTGGTACACGGCCTCCGCGGAGGCGGCGGCAACCTACCGGTAGTAGACGACGACGGCGCGCGTTTGGTCTTCTCCATTGCGCCTCGGAGTGGAGAAGATGCGATGGAAAGAACCGCTAGGTTGGGGGCATCGGCTCCTCTTCTACCGTGATGCAGATTAGTAGGAATATAAACCGTGTATTAGGGAGGGAGAGTAATTAGTGGCCCAGGTTGTTTTTTCACGGGAGGAGGGCGCGCGCTGTGGAAATTTTCGCGGTTTTGGGAATTTTGAGCGCCAGGTTTCGCAGACGTGATGCGGACTATAATAAAAACTAATAAATAAAAAACAGTTCCTGATGTGAAATAAATAAAGAGAAAATATAGAAAATTGTAAATAGGTTTTAAAATAGTTTTAATAATTATATTTAGATTTGTAAAAATAATTAACAAATATACTAATCTAATTACATGATTTATTTTTGTATTTGTGTGATTTATTTTGTACTTTTTCTAATACTTGTGTGATTTATTTTTTTACATTCTATAATTTTAAGATAATTACATCATATTTAGAAAAATAATAAAAAGATAGTACATGATTTTGTATTGGAACAATAAACTATTTTCGAATTCACTTAGGCCTTTTTCTCTTTGTATCATTGTTCGTGGTGGGGCGCCCTCGGCTGCAAGTGTCGTCATGGTGGTCTTCGTCGCTATATTTGAGTTCCATGATGAGAACCTAGCTCACTCCAAGTCTTGGTGCGTCGGTAGCGGCAGCATCCAGGGCTGGGGATGAAGCACCGGTAACAGGGCACCAACATAGTCTTGCTGCCGAGTCAACTAGGGGTGTTGCTGTTATATGCTTAGGTGCTTGTCGCCTCGCTCATGTTTCGAGATCCACTGTGGTAGGGGCCATAGTTGGCATGTCAGGGGTATGACACCAATGTTGTGAGATCTGATGTTGTTGTTGGGTGCGATTTGGCGGCGGCTTTGCTGCGAGGTTGTGCTCGAATGTTGGTGCGTCTTTGATGAGAATAAGAGCAACGTTAAAGGATGCGCTCTTGCGCACGAGGATCAAATCACTATGTTTCCATAATTGGTGTCTAGGCTGGGCTCGATTGATGGTATGCCGCCCATGTAGTGAGATCTCGAAGGATGCATCAAGTTCACTGCACGATTGGAAACTCGGTGACATATGACAATTAGGTACTAGCTGGACATGATCGGAAACTTGGTGACACATGACGTGGTAGTACATGAGATGAGTCTACATATTAGGTTGTTGGAAATGACAGGGCAAGTAAATGGATGACGACAACAATAGTAACCACGATAGAAATTGTTTTCAAAATTTTATAAATGTTGTTGGAATGTTGAATTTAAAAAGATAAACATAAATTGTTAAAAAACACGTTGAATTTGAAAAATTAAACAAAAATTGTTAAAAAAACACATTGATTTTGAAAAGGTAAACAAAAATTGTAGGTGAAAAGCACAAAAATATTAGTGCTGGACACAAGCCAGTGGCCTCACCAGGTTGAACCCTAGAACTGGCCCAACAAAGTACAGCTTAGTCATGGTAATATTACAGGTAGTGAGTTCGACCGAGCTTGCAGCATTGAACTTTTAAGCAGCTCTTTACATCGCTGAATTTGCGATGTGGGACTAATGCGCATGCTCAGTTGGAGAATAGGCAAACAATATCCTAACTGGGTCGGCCCAGTGATTCCTGAATACGGAGAGTAACACCTCAGCGATCCACCGTGTCTCGCACCCCCCGTGACCCACCATTGACTCTCCCATGACTCCCCCACCCGTTTAATCAGTAATATTCTCCTTTACTTTTTTTTGCTAAATGGTTAGTAATATTCTCCTTTACTAGTAATATATTCATGATTAGTAATATTCATGATTAGTAATATTTATGTCCATTTTTATTAGGCGCTGTGGACTGGGCCCTGCCCCATATGTTTCTTTGTCTGTTTTCTTGTCCTCAGGAAAACATGTAAAGTGGTTGAGTGTTTCCAGGTTGGTGTAAAAATGATGTGTCGTTGCAAACCTGCATGGTTAGTAACCATTTGTCCAGAAGTGTAAGCGCTCGTGTTTCTGTTGCATGTTTGAGCTGTTCCAGTGACTTACCTCTTGATCCGGCCATGATTTGTGGCTCGCCGTCTTAGGCAAAGTAGTGCTAGTAGCTGGGAATCTAGAAAATGAGTCACACAAGTATTTAGACATGCTAGTAGCTGGGAATCCAGAAAATAATCCTTCACAAAAATTCAAACCTGCTAGTTGCTGCTCACACACACACACACAAACGCACGTTTTAACATAAGCATGCTGTTGATCAGCTAAGAACATCCAAACTTCATTCAAGAAAAATTGTGAATACTTAAACAACAAAAATCATCATCAGCTTCGTCATCTGTCGCAACGGCAGGTGCGACAACTCCATCGTCAATATATGCGTCTACATCATCTTCACCCTCATCACTAAAATCTTCATCATTTGGTTCTGGTACAGACTGAGCAATTGCTTTTTGAATAACAGAAGTATCAATTGCTTCCCCTTCCATGTCCGTTCGTCGCCAATTCATCAAGTCCCCCTGATCGCTTCTAACAGTCATGTCCTCCACCCCAACAAGCAATGAGTCAACATCAATTTCTGCTTCCTCTTCAACACTAGCTGATTCCGGCATGGAGAAAAGGTTTCTTGGTTTGATTCGAATAACGCTACACCAATTTGATTTCTTTGCGTGTTTGACATAAAACACCTGCTCTGCTTGTGTCGCCAGAATATAGGGATCATCTGAATATCTGAGACGGGTAGTATCAATATCTATAATTCCATATTGATCTTTGTTGTACCCTTTACCTTTGTTCTTTGTTGGAGCGGGGACATCGAACCAATCACACTAAAACATCATCACTTCCTTTCCACCAGTGAATTGTAGAGAGATAATTTTCTTAATAACTCCATACCAGTCCATATTACCTGTACTTTCATCACCCTTGACACGGACACCACTATTTTGTGTGATCAAGCTCGTCTTTGCCGACACCGTCCAAAATAGGAAGCCATTGATGAAACATCTATTGAATACACGAGCACGATCATCTGGTCCCTGAGAAAGGTTGTACATCTCCTCACTAGCTTTTCCTTGGTCATATTCTTGTTTGGTCTGTACTTCCATTTAACAAAAATTAATAAGATGCTTTCATTACGTGCATCATAATATGAACAAAAAAATTCTGGTGACTCACTTTGTCCTCAAACCAACCAACAAATTGCTGCTTGTGTCTTCTCTCAACATTATGTGGATTATATTCCTTTAGTGAAGCCTTATGTGCACTGCAATGGGCAGACCAAACAAAATGCAAAGAATTAGTAATATATCATGTGAACAAAAAAATAGCATGCTAAAATGTTAAATTTAACTCACTCAGGCAAAGTAGCACACTCCTCGGTATTTGTGAGTATGTAGTGCCTTATTCTCAGCATCTCGGATTCGTCCAAGACCTCGAAACTATAGCCTTTCCTACTATAGTCAAGGTCACCAAAAACGCTCAAACCAGATGGTGGTTCAGGCGCTGCGACGCTTTTATGACGCTCTGGGCGAGTTGGCATGTCTTTGAAGAACAAAGAACAAAATGTCATGCACTCTTCTGTGATATATCCCTCCGCTATTGAACCTTCAAGATGTGCTTTGTTCCTCACATAACCTTTTACCGTACGTAGATATCTCTCCATGGAATACATCCATCTATAGCATATAGGTCCACCAAGTGAAGCCTCTTCAGCTAGATGAACTGGCAAATGTACCATGATGTCAAAAAAAGTAGGTGGGAATATCATCTCAAGCCGACATAGAGTCTCCCTAATCGAAGCACTCATGTTAGCAAGCTCCTTTTCATCCAGCTCCTTTGAACAAAGCGAACTGAAGAACCTACTCAAGTCAATCAATGGGACAACTTCTTGAGGCAGAATGTTGCGTAGTACTAATGGTAAAAGTTTCTGGAATATAATATGATAATCGTGAGTTTTCAGACCAGACAGCTGACACCGATTTTCATCCACACATCTTCGAATATTGGACGCGTACCCATCAGGCAACTTAACTTCATGTAGAAATTTGCATAAAAGTTTCTTGTCATCTTTCTCTAATTTGTACAAAGCAGGTGGTAAGGTGAACTTACCATTCTCATGCTCTGGATGCTGATCCATCCTTATCCCGAGATGTTGCATGTCAAGCCGAGCTTCCTCATTATCCTTACTTTTACCTTCTATGTCTAGCAAAGTGCCCAATATGCTCTCACATATATTTTTCTCGATATGCATCACATCCAAGTTGTGCCTAATAAGCAATTTTTTCCAGTACGGAAGCTGGAAGAAAATACTCTTCTTCCTCCAGTTGTGCCATCTCTTTTCTTCGTCACGCTGCTTCCTTTTTCTTGATTCAGGGCCGAATGTGACTTGGTCAAAACTATCATAGTGTTGCAACACATGTTCTCTAGTCAGTGGTTGTGAAACCTCCCTATATTCTGTCTTGTTGTTGAAACTGACCTTGTTTTTGTGCCACTTGTGGTCCATAGGCAAAAAGCGACGATGCCCCATGTAGCAGCGCTTCTTCCCATGCTTCAACCATAAGTAGTCTATTTCTGTATGGCAGTATGGGCATGCAAACTTGCCTTTCGTACTCCATCCAGAAAGCATCGCATATGCTGGAAAGTCATTGATTGTCCACAGTAGAATTGCATGCAAATCAAAATCCTTCCTCTCCTTTGCGTCCTAGGCTTTGACACCCTCTTCCCAGAGAACTTTGAGCTCATCAATTAGAGGCTACAAGTACACATCAATGCTAACACCAGGCAATCTTGCTCCTGGGATCATCATCGATAACATCCAATACGACTGTTTCAAACACAACCATGGCAGAAGATTGTAAGGAATTAAAATCATAGGCCAACAACTGTATGACACATTCAACATACCAAACGGATTGAATCCATCAGATGCTAGACCAAGCCTGACATTATGAGGATCCTCTGCAAACCATTCATAGGTTGCATCCACATGTTTCCATGCTTTGGAGTCCGCAGGATGTCGCATTTTTCCATCAACCACCAATTCTTCCTTATGCCAACGCATATATGATGCTCTAGTCTCTGACATATATATCCTTTGGAGCCGTGGAATCGGTGGGAAGTACCGTAGGATTTTACATGGAACACGCTTTTTTGAGCCACAACTACTGCCAACATCCTGTACCTCTTTAGACTGCTTCCACCTTGTCTCACCACATTTTGGGTAATTATCCAGGCCCTCATATTCTTTCCCTCTAAATAACACACAATCATTATAGCATGCATCTATCTTTTCATAATTTAGACCAAGATCTCTAACAACCTTTTTGATCTTCTCCATACTATCTAGGAGGCAGTGTCCTTTAGGAAGAATAAGTAAGAATAGCCTAAGTACGTACTCCATGCAAGCATTACTACAACCAAACATGCACTTCATCTGAAACATTTTGACAATGAAAGACACCTGGGTAGCTTCCGTGCAGCCTGGAAACAACTCCTTCTTGGCCTCTTGTAGCAATTTAAAGAACTTCTTTGCCATCTCATTTGGCTGTTCCTCATCGATTTCTCCACGTATAGTACCCCTGATCAAAGAATGTAACAATTCTGTGGTACCAGCCCTATCATCAACATCATCATCATCATCAATAGCTGAACCTTCACATATACTTTCCTACTCTCGGATGAAGCTTTCATTAAAACCTTTCCGAAGCAAATGATTCTGAACATCCGACCGCTTTCTAAATGACATGGAACGACATGCTGAACATGGACATGGTGTCGTTCCTCCTTTAGAGCTGCCTCCAAAGGTGCTATCAAGATAATCTGTTAATCCTTGTTGCCGCTCTGCAGATGCCTTATCCAGTCGCATCCAACTTCTACCTTGGTGTGACATTGATTTGAACACCTGACAAACACACACAAAGATAAATAAGAACATGCTACATATTGGAAACAAAGCAGTGGCGAATCTAGGATTTTAGGTCAGGGTATGCACCACAAAAAAATTCATACACAATTCGATAAATCCATTTACCAATTCGGTAATAAGGTTTAAATTCATGAATTAAGTGGAAGCCATATCTACTAAATACAATTTAAATAATTTCAAAACTAAAATTATACTACCTGTAGCCTCTCAGTTGTTTTGTCCCTATATGGCTTGATGAATTCAATTAAATTAATGGATCAACTATTAGCTTCAGTCGCTTGATGCTAGTATGGATTGAATTGCAAAGTAAAAAAATTACAAATACTGCAACAGAAGCCAATGAGACTGTACTACTGATTAGTGATTACTAAAACCACTTACCGCAGCCACAGGAGTCACGAGTCAGGGACGGAGGGATTGTAGATCGATCTGCAGTGACCATGTTAGCGCCTAGCGTCCGCACTTTGGGATCACGAGATTAGCTTACGGGAATTGGGAACTCCAATCCGAAACCACGCGCGGAACGGCCGCGCAGCGGCACAGCAGCATGACGTCATGCGATGCCGCGGAGTCGCGATTCGCGAATAGGAAGGGTTGCCGGATAGACTGAACTAGAATCAGGGGCAGATTTGGGCCTAGGGCCATGGCCCTAGGCGTGGCCCAAAGAACCCTTTATAGTATATGTTGTTCTCTGGGGTGGCCCTAGGAGGTTGGGCCAAATATTGTAGCCTCACAGCCCAGCCCAGAGAGGAAAGCTGAGAGGCACGTGATTTGCGAGCTGATAGGCACGAGCATGGCGCCTGTCTGTCTCACTTATTAGGTAGCCACAAGGTGTTTTCACGTTAGTCAATTTTCTTTCAAAAAATACCGGTTGCATCAAACACAAATCCGTTGCAATAGTACTTCCTAATTGCATCCATATTCTAATCCGGTGCAATACCACCTACATATTCATAAAAAATTCAATACTAACGCAATCAAATGTGTCTGATGCAATAATTTCTACCTATTGCATCCCTTGTTCCAAATGATGCGATAGATCATACCTATTGCATCGACATGAATTACTATCGCATCCAACTCTTTTTCGATGTAATAACGACCACATATTGCATTAGATTCCAAAAATTGATGCAATAGCAGCCACCTATTGTATCAGATTTTTGTTTGATGCAAGGGGACGTGATGCAATAGGGTCAAAATTTCGTAGTGGCGAAGCCTGTCGGCTCGCTCATGGCCGGCTTTGCTCTGTCTTCCTCCGCCTCCACTAACACCATACGTGTATCCATGGTAACTCCCTTATGCTTCCCCGCTTTTCGTTGGTATATCTATAGCCCTGGTTCATCAGAGCGTCCACGCCACTACCTTGGACCGAACGACCATGGCCGTCGCTGTGGCTAACAATGTCGCGGCATACCGCGCCCCATGCCTTCGCCCCTTTGCTTGCGCCTATAGGTGGGATAGGCCATCAGTTCTTGCGCAGCCATGGACGAGCCTTCCTCGGCCAAGCTTGGTCGCCGAGCAGCCGCCGCACGCCGACGTGCTCTGCTCTGGTGCTCACGAGGTCTGGGGAATGGAGAAGCCAAACATTTCCAGGGTGCTTGATACAAATTGGATGACTCATATAAATAATGCCCTGGATCTAAGGATGGCAACGGGGCGGTTTTGGGTTGGATATCCATGGGTTTCGGGTCATGTGGGTTTGGGTTCGGGGATGATTTCTCACCCATGGTTTTCGGGTTCGGGGCCCCCAAACCAATCGGGTTCGGTTTCGGGTTTGGTTTTTCACCCGTGGATATCCAATGGATATCCGAAATAAATCATTTGGAATTAAAACTCATGTTTTATAATATGCTAATAATAACTTGTTTACTTATATTATTAAATTTATTCTAAGTTGACTCATGAAAATATTTATTATTTGTTGCCTCTTGTTTATACATGTGAATATGTGTATATATATCATGCATATCTTTATAGAAAGTCCTTATTTCTGTTACTATGTTGTCATACAAAGTGGGTTTTGGGTATCCGCGGGTTAGGTTTTGGGGACAGATTATCACCTGAATCGGTGTTCGGTGTGGTTTTGGGTTTCGAGTTCGGGTGCACAGAGACTCCACCTAATCCGAATCCACCCCGTTGCCATCCCTACATGGATCTCGGGTTGGTTTTCACATTACTATAGGGTCTCTTATGCAAAAAGTGCATCCCCACCTAGGCTCTTCCGAGCTAGGCCGGCCTTATGCCGCCCCTGGGCCTGGTGCCGCGCGCCCTATGTGGGCCAGCCTGCTCTGGCTAGGCCACGCCGGTTGGCCACGTGGGCTAGCCTCCTATCGGATTAGGCCGGCTTGGGCCAAAATGGACGGCGAAGCCTTTTTCCTTTTTATCACTTTTATTAATCCCTTTAAATCGGCTATGATTTGTAAAATCCGTAATAAATCAAATAAAAGTTGTAAAATGACAAATCTAATTTTGTTGAACTCTACATAGATTGTACTACACAGTGAACACATAAAATCACATGCTTTAGTGCAAAATAATTTGCCTTAAAAATTAATCTATTGTTGTTGTAATTAATTAAATTAGTTTCCTTGCTCCAAATGCTATGAAATTTTTATGGTAGGTTCATCATATGGTTAGGTGTCCACTGTAACTTTTGTAGGTGCAGAGAAATTAAATTACTAAGATAGCAAATGAGCCCTAGTTTGAATATATAGTAAATCAAATAAATGAAATAAAGAAACACCTTGGAATTTTATAACTAAAGCACTTGTTGGGAAATGACACCTTCCTCGATGATATTAATGCGTAGACTAGTACATTAGTCATTAGAGCTAGCTTGTTAGTTCGTAGTATGTACTCTGTTTTAAGAGTTGTTGTTGTCTTGTTAATTATCTGTTGTATCATTTGCATCAATGCATATCATATAGGTACGATGATGGATCAACGGATCAATTGAAGGATGATTAGGAATCTGAAGATGGTGTAATGGTATTCTCTTTAGGAGATGATGCAATGGGCTTTCTATTCACATGATGGTGAATGATCTGAAGATGCAGATACTAACTTTTTAGTATATATCTTACCCAGGCAAGCCCTGGTGCATAACCCCTATTATTCTGCACTTTAATTTATGTTCGTGCATTAAGTTTTAAGGAATTGAATGAAATCCACTTACATATATAGTCTTACTAGTATGACAGGATCGTGTAGATTGCTATGCTACAGGACTCCGATAGGAGTCGATTGATTGCCTGTCACTCGCAAGAGATAGGAAATATATTATTGTTGTTACTATATTATTATCACTTGGAATATATATATATATGAATGGTAAATGGAGACCGGGCAGGGATATGGTTTGGGTATTGGTGGGTGTAAGAGGTTGTGTCATGCAGCCAATGGGGAATAGCTTGGTTACACTATTTTCCTTGTCTGTGTCGGTTAAGGACCGGTCGTTGCATGGACTCTAGGCAAGTCACAGACTTATTATCCCAAGCATATACTTATGTATAGGCACAGGAAAGACTTGTTACTCTCTTGTCATGGGTTCCGGCTCTTTCCGGACCGACTTTCAGGGTGGTTTTTGGGTGGAGGTCCAAACACCGTACTGAGTCCAGGACTCAGGGGCAGGGGCTTAGAGTCTAAGTTTGGATGGGGACCTAGACCCCATGATAGGAGGGTAGTGGGTTGGTCCTGCTTGTGCCTGGGGTACAAGCGGGGTGTGTGTTTCAGGGTACCCAGCTGGGCACATTGATTCGTGAATCGCTAGCGATTCGATACGACTTGTCTATAATCTAGCACCGTAGTAAGAACTAAAAGATGAAAGATGGTAAAATGATTCTGATTGCTTACCACCTGCTTGAAAGTAGCATAGGTGCTTACATAGAATGGTTAGTTAATGAACCAATGTTGACTGCTAATAAAATTGAATATAAGGACGCGCTTTTAATAATGCTCCTATAGATCCAATAAACCCACAAGCCAGATACCCTTGCATATCCTTGGAGTCTTTTCTTTCCTCCTGTTGGGTAAGTCTTGCTGAGTACAATTGAATACTCAGGGTTTTATTTCCCCCTGTTGTAGGTGGTAGGCGGGTGCTAGAGTTGACTCTTGTGTGTGGATCCCTCCTGATGGGCTCAGAGAGGATTCCTTTAGGCTACGATCATAGTCTTTATTTATAACTCTTACTAAATATTTTTATAAATGGAAGTTTTATAATCTGTTGTCATAGTCTATATATCAATGCTTCATCATGTCATGAATAGATATTTATTTCCACTGTAACTCTGATTACATGTTTATATTCCGTTGTTAAATTAAATGGTTCATAACTCTGATAACATGATCATATTTCGCTATTATAGACAATAAATATTATACTCTGATGTTACATGGAAAGTGATGTAAGAAATGGTTAATAATGATATAAGATTTATTCTCTCATTTGTGATCCTGATGAAAAAATATGGATTTTCGAGTTCTCCCTTGGGGTGTGCTCGACGGAACCGCATAATTTGGTGTGCTCCCTTGAGTACTAAGTGTCTAATGGAAGACGAGTACTCCTGGGAGGCATTAGATTAGGTGGTTATGCCACAGCGTCCATGCTGGAGTCACTTGCCAGCTTCCTCTGGCGCCGCCAGCGTCGTCGCCGTCTTCTACTAGTGCCCACCCTAGCCCCAACCGAGCTCGGCGGACCACCACGGGGTGTGCTCTAGGGGCCCGGTGGCACCTCGCCATGAGCAGTGCCACCCTTTGCCTTCGTTGTCGTAGTAGCCCTGGTCTGCTTGCAATCCCTGACGAGGTGGTTGAAGCCGTGGCAGCGCAGGCAATGCCGTGGTAACTAGCAGTCAGCCTAGGCGTTCGGTTAACCGAAACCGATCGGTTCGGTTCTTTGGTTACCTGAGACTAAGGGACAGATCGGTTACTTTGGAAATGCGAAACTGAGGAATTTTGGTTTTGGGTAATTCGGTTCGGTTTTGGTTCTAACCGAAGGAACCGAAATTTTTAGGAATCAAGAAACAACCCATTCAATTGCAAATTTTAACAGCATTTTGTCTGATTTTCATGCAGTCAAAAGGGCCAATTTAAACAGTAATGCAACATAAAACAACAGTACAACACATATATGTTATTGTTCTCTCAAATATTCAAGCATAGAGCAATATTCAAGCCTACAGTAAAAAAACAAGAGGTCCAACAGGCAACAGCATAGCAATGCTCCATAGCTCCAGCCTCCAGGCGTCCAACACCACACACACATATTCAAGCATATAGAGCAATGAAAAAACAAGAGGTCCAAGTCCAACAGCACAAGTGAAACAAGAAGTCCACCATTTTGTCTGTACGGCTGCACCTTCACAGGAACCAGTCCACACTCCTCCAAGATACTTGACCTGTACAAAGATGTGGAATAAATATGTATTGTTTGTATCATGTTCTAAAATCAACTTATGCACTGTCAAAATTCTTATTGGTTGGGGGAGGAATTGGAATAATGATCATGAACATCATGGGATTCAGTACATACACAACATTAAAAAGTACAAGATTAATCACAAGTCTGACCATGACTATCAGATGACTGACCACCAATATGAAGCAAAATGGTTTGGCCTCTTATCAGTTCACGGCGATACAATCTGGTTGCATCTCTTCCTGTTTGGTTTGGCTAGTCCGTAATGGATAACAGCGTAAGCATTACGAGCTCAAGAAATGCGGATACCGCTCACTGTCTAGCACTAACTGATCTGGTCGCCGTACTACCTAGCATGGTCATGGAAATAAACAATCAACATATTACTTAGAACCATTAAGGTTGTTCCAACCTGAAACTGTCTGGTAGTTTCAATAGTGCCATATCAGTAAGAAACTAGATTAGAAAAAGAAATTTTGCTTCAGGACACTAAAGAAAGGTGGAATTGGCCAGTCTACACTTTTCCACATTAGGTAGCAGGAAATGGCAGCCATCAGAATATGAAATAATGAAACATGCAGATTGAAAAAAAATAAGATTATGCCAAGGAGAAACAAGCATACCAGACTATTTCTTGTTCTTGCTTTCCTTTGAGGATTTGCTTGGATTGGAGGACTTGCTTGGCTATGATCAGCTGATGTTGGTGGATGTAACCATCTTCTTTTTGCTGCCTTGGATTTGTGACTTGGCAGCATGGGCATCAACAATGGCTTTGTCCTTGAATTCTTGAATAAATTCTGAAAATAGAAAACAGCAAATAAAGAAAACATTAAATATTTTTTCATTGTTGAAAACAGTAAAGAAATGGTACAATAAATGGTCACCTTCTTCTAGTTTGGTCAATTCTTCTGTATTCTCTACTAAGTTGAGGGAGTTGCTCTTCTAAGCCAATCTTGAGTGCAAACAAGAGCTTCAACCATAAATCGAGTGAGTGAACTCCTAAAATCATCTAGAATACGCCCACCTGTGCTAAAGGCCGATTCACTAGCAACTGTGGATATTGGAATGGCGAGCACATCACAGGCCAATGTAGACAATATGGGAAATCTAGTGGACTGCCCCTTCCACCAAGCAAGAATATCAAACATTTTGGTATCTTCTTCACACTCTTTAGCCAAGTACTTATCCATTTCAGTCCTGCTGCCCCTGCTGCAACTGCTTGTTCCATTGTTCAGCTTAATCTTCTTTGTCAGCTTAGTCTTCAACTTTCTAGTACCCTCTCCACCTTGCTTAGATGGGGGTGATTTACTTGGTTGGGGCTGCACATCACTTGGAGAAGTATTGTTCCTATATTCTTCAAAAAGGTCTTGCAAGCATTTGGTAATTGCAGCCCAAACTTTCTGTCCAACACCATCACCATACATCTCTTCGATTACCATTTTTGTATACTGTGAAAGCTTGTATCAAGGATCAAGTACAGCAGCAACAAAAATCAGCAAGTTAATATTTTCCTTCTCCTTCTCTTTTCCCTTTGCCTTGTCAGTTTGCATTTGTAAATGTTCATGCCACTTCGCCCAATACTTGTCATACTTGTCTTTCATTCTTCTCCCCATTTCTTGCTGGACAGAATCAGAACTACTCATCCATTCATTCACCAATTCATTGACCTCTCCAATCTCATGAAAGTAAGTGTGAGTAGTCACACTTAATGATGCTGAAACACGTTTCGTTACTTCAGCAAAATGCCCTAGAAACTCAGCTAGTTTTCTTGCATTATCCCAATCATGCTCATCAGGAACTCCTGGACCGGGAACACCTGGCTTAATGTCACTAAGCAATTCAATTGTATAGTATGGATCTTCATCTGGATACCTTGCAAACACCTTTTCATATGTGCAAGCTGCTTTTAGCATATCATATGTCGAGTTCCACCTAGTGCACACATCAAGGTTCAAGAATGTCTTGCTGTCCACTTTCTCCCATTGTGCAATCTCTTTAAATTTGGCCAATCTTGATGAACCATTCCTAACAAATCTAATCGCAGCCCTACACGCTTGATAGACTGGTCTACTTCTTTCAAACCATCTTGGACAATCAAATTAAGTATATGTGCAGCACATCTCATGTGAAGGTATTTGCCCCCTGCTATGCTAGTTTTCACACTATTCATTTGTCTTCTCAAATAACTAACACCACTATCATTTGCACTAGCATTATCTACTATTATTGTCATTACTTTGTCAAACCCCTAATCAAACAATACTTTATGTAGGTGTTTTCCAATATCATCCCCTTTTTACCTTTCATCTTGAAAAAACTAATTATCTTTTTTATGCTGGCACCAATCTTTGTCTATAAAGTGGGCTATCACAGTCATGTAATTATCTTGTTGTTGTGATGTCCAACCATCGGTTGTGAGGCAAACTCTATTGCATTGTTCTTGAAAGAAAATTTTAAGTTTTGTTTTCTGCTCAAAGTACAACTGCACAGTGTCCCTAGTACATGTCCTTCTAGAAGGGATAATGAACCTAGGGCAAGCAAGAGACATGAACTTTCTAAAACCAGGCTTCTCACCAAATCCAAATGGCTCCTCATCTTGTATGATCATTTCAGCAAAAGCATACCTAAGCAATTCAGGATCAAACTTCCAAGTACCTACACTAGTGCATTGATTTACTGACAAAACACCTTGTTTTGCATCATCACTAACTCTATGAGGATTACGCTTGCAAGTTTTAAAATGCTTATGCATAGCAGATGTACCATTGAGCACTGGATGTGCTGCAATTTCATTGCTGCAATAGTTGCATTTTCCCTTGACCAACTAACCTTTATCGTAGATTTTGGTGAAGTGATCCCACATGCTAGATCTGGATGCCATCGGCTTTCTCTTCTTTTCCTCCTCAGCTTCTACATCAATGACCTCCTTCTCCTTCTCTGCATCACCATCAGCCCTAGTAGCAACACCATCCTTCTCTGCATCACCATCAGCCCTAGTAGTAGCACCATCCTTCTCTGCATCACTATCACCCTTGAAATTCTCATCACTCCCGCCATAGGTCTCTTCCCAATCCCTCAAGTCTTGGTCCATGTCCTCGTCAGACATATGAAGAAATGTAGTCAAGTTATCAACTACAAATCCCCACAACAAATCAGTCACAAATACAGTCAAATCTTTAACACTTACATTGCAGGATGCAATTGATGTAGCCGTTGTGGAGTAGATCACAAGAAGTGGCGGCGGGCGACGACGGCTTAGGGCCGGCGGTCGGGTGGGTGCAGGGTGCGTCCTGCCTCCTGCGCCGGTGGTGGACTGCTGGCCGCCTACGCCTAGCCGGCTGGGGGCTGCCTGTGTCGGCCTATCGGGGTCGCGGAGGGGAGGGGAGGGTTGGAGACCGGAGGGGAGGAGTCGCGAACTCGGCGTCGGGAGCGCCGGGGCCGCGCGCCGCGGGGTGGACGGCGGATCGGCGCGGCGGGGTCAGGGGCGGCGACCGATGAGGACTAAGGAGTGAGGAGAGTGACCGGTGACTAGTGAGGACTTAGGGTTTACCTTGGGCTGGGTTGTATTCTATGGGCCATCGACGAGCGCAAAGTACCTTCAGCTTCAATTTGGTTATTTCAGGTCAATTCGGTTAACCGAGTGCTGGAACTGAATTAACCGTAATAATTTCGGTTCCTGAAAACCTAGAACCAAACCTGGGACCGAATATTTTGGTTTCGGTTACTTCGGTTTCGGTTCCAGTTAGTTCGGTTCGGTTCTCGGTTGTCGGTTTTTTTTACCCAGGTTGAACTGGCAGGTCGCTACTCGGTGCGAGTAGGAGAGGCGGTTGAAACATGTGTCATGAGGCTCTGAGGGGATCCTCCGGACCTGTGGGAGCTGCTCAGGGCGAGGCTCAGCCGAGACAGCCGCAGGTCGTGTCTCCGGTCGGAGGAGGATCTCGGGATCGAGACCCGTCCGCGTTGGCCGAGGCATTGGTGGGGCAGGGACGTGGCCATCCACTGGCCGAGCAGGTATGCCGCACATCAGCCGAGGACGCGGCCATCTGTGACTCCGCCGTCTTCGCCCATGTCCTTGCCATCCAGCGTCCGCTCCACCATGGCCCGGCACGACGATTATTGAACGAATTCGGGCGCACGGTGGGGACATAGTTACCGGCTTCGCCGGTCGACGGATAACATCTAGATAGGTTGCGGGGTGGTCGTCGTCGGACTCCTCGCCGTCGTCCGCCCACCGATGGCGCTTCGTGCGCCCTCCCGAAGGCAGGTAGAACGGCTCCGCGTTCGGCGAGAGCGTGGACCCCGGCGTCGGCAGCGGCGGGGACGGGGAGGGGATCTGTGGAGATGCACCAGTGCCGCATCCCACGGGGGCGGGCTCGATGCTGGCGCCACAGCCATGGGGCTCGACGTCGTCGGCAGCGGACAGGGTGGTGGCAGACCCTGGCCTCGGTGGTAGCGTGGAGGGCCGCGGAGAGACTGGAGTGCCGGATCCCGCGGGGACACCCACCAAGCTGCTACTAACGGCAGTGGCGGTCGCGGCGGCTGCTTCCGGCGGCGGTGTCGGCGGCGGCACAGGTGGCCGCGGAGGGGGCGCTGGAGCACCGGAGCCCGTGGATCCTGCATGGGCGGGCTCGACGTCGGCGTGGACGGAGCGGCGGCGGAGCCCGGGATCATCGTCGGCGTGGAGGGAGCGGCGGCGGAGCCCGACCTCGACGGCAGCGGTTGCGTGGAGGGCCGCGGAGGGGCCGAAGCGCCGGATCCAGCGGGGACGGCCTCGGGTCCGCCGCCGGCGGTGGCGGCGGCAGCTTCCGACGCCAGCTTCCGCGCGGACGGCCACGGATCCCGCGGAGGCGCTAGAGTGCCAGATCCTGCGACATCTGTGTTGGGGAGGGTAGGGGAGGGCAGGGGGCGCCGGCGCCTGGGAGGCGGTCGGCGCCGGGCGGCGGCGGGTGCGAGGCCCTCAGGTCGGGGCTCTCAAAGGGTTCAGTGGTTTTTAGTGCTGTCTAAATGCATAATTTCCATTTTGATTCCTTCTGGAAGGCGTCTGTTTCAATTTTGTTCGTATAGATCCCAATGATGAGCCTTGTGGTAATTATTAGCCTTTTGAACTTTATCTTGTTTCGTTGAGACTCATTTGTCTCATTTCATGACCATTCATCTGTATCTGTTATATTGATTCTCACCTTATGAAACTATGCAGGTTCTCCTGGCCATAAGATCTCAAGGTGGTGAACAAGCTCTCATGCAGACAATGAACCGTGCGCGTGAACTCTATGCGCAGAGATTGCAGGCCACTCCTAGTGTTGATGAGCTTGCCTCTTTGCTTGCCCAATGTGCCATAGCAGAGGCTCAGTCAACAAATACTAACCCTTCACAAGGACCTGGATCAGACCCTGTCGATATGCTGAATTCTGATGAGGCCTGCATTCTTGCTGAGAGTGGAAGGAAGCAGATAATCCTGGATGCGTTTGCCGATGGGAGCAGCTTCATTTGCTTGAAATGTGGTGGGCTCTTTAGCACATCTCGCAAGGACGAGCACTTGGCCTACTGGTGCGGGACTGCATGAGCCTGGTTACATCTTGCTGTGGTATATCTATGGTCACACCTGGCAATGAACCGATGATCATGATACCCGTGAGATTTTGTAAAAACTTTGTTCTTTCCAATTACTGCTTCTTTACTGCAGGGATGCCAGAAATGCATCTGTTAAGTCGTAGTAAATACATTGCCGATGCCTAACTTTATGAACGAAAGTTTCCATCTCTATCCGTTGTATTGTACTTGTGTTTTCGGCTGATGGAAGGTGTTGATATGTTTGGCATGGTCATCAAATTCCAATAGTTGAATGTCGAAAGAATGTTCTTGCAGTTAGCTTCGACCGCACAAATACTGAAACTGGATAGAAAGTATGGAGGAACTGTTAGTGAGCCCCTTCGCTTTTGATTTTTCGAGTTGAATACTGGCTTTAGCAGTGATATTCTTTAGAAAATCTGCAAAGATAGAGCATTGCCATCACTACCTGCTACCATAAAAGGTTCGTTTTCGCGTCCCTCTTTCTGTTTATCAACTATTCTTCTGCTTGGATGACCAACCCATGCTTTTATGGTATTGTTACTGGCGTCGGTATGTTGCTTCATCGAATTACTTCCTGTAAATGTGAAATGGTTCTGGTCCTTTTGGACTGCACAAGGAATGGGGGCGGGTGCTGCGTGTTTCATGCTCGGTTTTGCCGAGGCTTCACTTGAAGGCAACGGAGACTCGGAAAGAGAAGCTGAGAGCCACCTCCTATCTGCAGAACTTTAGCTCCTATCATGACTGTGGCTTACATTCTAAGTGTTCGCTGCTGGTAGCATCTTGTGATCAGTCAAGGAATTCCAGTCTTCATTTGTTAGCGCAGTTTTTCTCACCAAACCTGATATGCTCTCCTGGCTGCTTTTGTTTCATATACGTCTGGTGGTGGTCAGAAAGCTGCTGGCTGCCCTTCCAAAACCTGGTGTCATCTTCTGTTGCTTTTCGAATTTCGATGATGCTCTTGTATCATCACTCATCAGGCAGTGGCAGATTGGTACTGTGCTGCAATGCCAAAAAACCATGGGTCCTCACTCTGCCTAAAAAAAGTGTCATGACTATGTTGTCCGGGGAATATTCACATTCTGTTCATTCCAATTGTAATGGGACTATTTGGTGCTAACAAATTTCAACTTTGAAGATCTTCATCTAAACAAACTTGAGAATTGAGAAAAAAATATCGCATTACAAACGGTTTTTTATTGTGCTAAATAGGAAATGATATAGTTAATGTTGCGAGAAAGATTTGGTGTCAAAATCAGAGAGTGCCATCAAAACCTACCCAAATTTGAGCCACTCTGAAGCAAAGCCTTGCAGGTTGCAACCCTCAAGCAATTTTTAACCTGGTTTGCTTTCCTGCCAAACATGCCAACTACTAATCCAACATAAGCTTATTTAACTTTGCTTAATTCAGCTGGCTTGGCATGCTGTCAGTCCCTCTCAACCCCCATCCCATCCCAACCTCCATTCCTTCCTCCCTTGCCAACTCTGATCTCTCACCTGAAAATGTCAGTGTGAGTGGCCATTCCATCTGCACAACATCCTCATCTACTAAACCTTGTCAGCGTTCACTCCAGACACACACACACACAAGCGCACAAAAGCCAGAGCGCGGAGATGATGAAGGCAATGGCCGGGCCGAAGCTGCTCGTCGTCCACACGTCGTCGAACAAGGCCCTGAATGGGATGGCGCCGGCGTCGCCCATGCCGTTCCATGTCTGGTCCCGGTGCATGTGGCTGGTGGTCTTCCTGGCCTTGTTCACCTGCGTGTCCCTCCTCACCGTGTTCTCCACGGCGCGCGCCTCGGGCGGGGTGGCGTACCAGGCGGCGGCGCCTTTCACGGTCACCGCTGCCGGCGCCGCGGAGGCCGGCCTGCCGCGGTACGTGTTCGACGCGCTGGTGCATTACGCGGCGGCGGCGGGGAACTCGTCGTCGAGCATGCCGGAGCCGGACGTGCGCGCGATCGCGTCGGTGCTCCGGCGGCGCGCGCCGTGCAACCTGCTGGTGTTCGGTCTGGGCGCGGAGACGCCGCTGTGGCGCGCGCTGAACCACGGCGGGCGCACGGTGTTCCTGGACGAGAACCCCTACTACGTGGCGCACCTGGAGGGGAAGCACCCGGGGCTGGAGGCCTACGACGTGGCCTACGCCACGGCGGTGCGCGAGCTCCCCGACCTCCTCGACGCCGCCCGCGCCGCGCGCGCCGCCGAGTGCCGGCCCGTCCAGAACCTGCTCTTCTCCGAGTGCCGCCTCGCCATCAACGACCTCCCCAACCAGCTCTACGACGTCGCCTGGGACGTCATCCTCGTCGACGGCCCGCGTGGGTACGTGCCAATGCACATGTACCATCGCCATGCATGTCGGATGCCGCGTCCTCCATGGTTTCTTGGAATGATGAGTAAGGAAAGAAGCCAATTCATTAGCTGATGATTTTGTCATGGTATGAAGGTTCACGCAGGGGTCGCCGGGGAGGATGTCGGCGATCTACTCGGCGGCGGTGATGGCACGGACCAAGGGCACGGAGACGGAGGTGATGGTGCACGACTACGAGCGGGAGGTGGAGCGCGCGTGCGGCCGGGAGTTCCTGTGCGACGAGAACCGGGTCACAGCGACCAGCACGCCGTCGCTCGGCCACTTCCTCGTGCGCGGCGGCGCCGCCGTCAACCGGGAAGCCTTCTGCGGGCCGCCCGCCGCTCAGAAATCGAAATCGACCTAAGCTAGTAGTTACTTCTCCTCCCCCCGTTTAGCCCCAACATGCTCCAGTTTTGTGATGCATGCATGATGCGTAAAGAAATGTTAATGCTCCAATCTGTAAAATTGAGTTCTTTGAGCGATGATGATCTTCCTTGTCCAAGCGGAAGGTAAATTGACAGGAGAAAGTAATGAACTCGCAGAATTGTGTCAATGAAGCATAGAGATCAGTGGTTCCTTTTCGAACAAATCTTGTGGGTTGTGGTGGCCCAATGATTTCTCCCTTCAAACATATTGTAATGCCTAACGTGCCAACACATTTGACACATTTAAGAGAAATTTTGCACTTACAATTCATATATATCCAACTATTTGAAAAGGTACTACACCTGGATGGCAAGTAAATCAACCGGCAATAATAAACGTGGTCCATTGCACAAATGGCAAAATTATTATTACTCACTACTACGCAAATAATTTTGCAAGATAGTGCCTTTTTATTAACAGAGGCGGTTACAAAATCCAACCGCCTCGGTTAATGCCTACGATTAACGGAGGCGGGCATTTTTTATTTACCGAGGCGGACACTTTTGCCCGCCTCGGAAAATAGATTTACGGAGGCGGTCATCCTAAGGCAACTGCCTCCAAAAATAATCTATTTTCAGAGGCGGCCGTCTTAAGATATCTGTCTCCGTAAATCTATTTTTGGAGGCGGGCACGCTACAAGGCCCGTCTCCGAAAAGGCCGAGGCCCAACAAACCCTAGGCAGCCCACTACTGTGCAAGCGTGTGTATATATCAAAGTTAGGGTTTGGGCAACCCGGCAGCCACTCCTCTCTCAGCCGCGCGTCTCTCTCTCCTTCGGCCTGTTCGCTGGTTGGTTTCTGGGCTGGTTTGGGCTGGCTGGTGCTGGTTTATTGTGAGAGGAAAACACTGTTGGCTGGCTGGTTTGGGCTGGCTGAAACCACAAGCGAACAGGCCCCTTGTCCCAGCCGCTGTTCGTCCCTCTCTCTCACTCCCGCAGGCGTGTCGCTCTCTCTCCCTCACCCTAGCAGCCGTGCGCATCTCTCTCTCTCTCTCACCTCTTCCGGCGTCCATGCGTAGCTCAGTGGCCGCACCTCCTCCGGCGGCGTGGCCACGCACCCTGGCCACCGCGCCTCTCTCCCTCCCTTCTATCCCTCACACGCGGTGGATCGAGGTCCCGGCGGCAGTGGCCGCGCGCCCTGGCTGGCGGCAGCGGCCACACGCCCTGGCCGGCGGCATGGAGGGCCCCGCGCGGTGGCTGCACGCCCTAGCCGTCGTGGATCTGGCGCAAGGAGGAGGTATGCCCCTCATCCTCTGTCTCCTCTCTCAGATCCAGGGCGGATCCATCCCTCACCCTCCCTCCCTCGCAGATCCGCGACGATAGGGTCTGCGGCGACCTCCTCCGGCGGCGGTGGTGCGGTTGCTGCGGCGAGCTCCCCATCGGTGGCAGCGACGCAAGAGGATCGAGATCCGGCAACGGCGCGCCGGCCCCCTCCACCTCCGACGTCGGCGGGCAAGATCCAGGAGGCGCAAGGAGTCTGGATCTGGCAGGGAGGAGGCTGGCCGCGCCCAGATCCGGCAACGGCGACGGCAGCGGGCTCGATTGGGCTCGCCGGGGTTTTTTTTATTTTTTTAAATCGATTAATGGAGGCGGACAGCTTAATATGACCGCCTCCGTTAATCGATTAACCGAGGCGGGCAAAGCAACCGCCTTAAAAAAAAGCAACCGCCTTAAAAAAAGGTTGGATTAACCATGACCTTTGATGGCGGTTGCAATGCCCGCCTCCATTAATCCAAAATGCCCGTCACCATTAAGTTATTCTGTGCTAGTGACTGTTATTGATCTATTGAGTGGCATTTTTAGACTTGTATGGTTAGCTTGTGTCCCAACTACTTTCAGGTGAACATTTTGTAAGACTTGTGATTTGTGATTTGATCTTTAAAAGCAGGGTTTTTTTTTGTGACTTATTTAAAAGCAGGGTTGACCTCCATAAAAAAAAATCTATTGAGCTACAACAAGGAATACTTTTTTTAAATTAATCGTATTTTATTGACACTAGAAAATTATGCTTCCATCGACAAAGTCGTCACGAGATGTTTTTTTTATATAAAAAAAGCCCAAACAAGGGTGAATTTCCCATCATGTTAATATGTTATCCAATCGTGTGGTTAATGGAAATTCACCCTTTGTTTGGTCCTTTTTTCCTTAAAAAGGAAAACAAAACAATTGTCTTACTTCTCTTTTAAACCTTGAAAACACCATTCAAATATCCACACAAACTATGATTTATTTTGCATGCTATGACATGCTATCTTAAAGTGTTCCATTGAATTTTAATTCGAATAGGTGAATTACAGCCACAAGTACAAAGGAAAGATTTTATGGGAAACAAAACTTGTGTTTTTCTTAATTATTGTGTAGGCTGAATATTTTTGGAGAACTTGAAGGTAGAATTCTGTACAATATTAAAAGTTTTCATAAACTTCTGAAATTATTTGGAAGGTGTCTTGAACATTGAGAGCAAATGAACATAACACCATTACGAGTTTTGAAAATTTTTCCTATTGAATGTGGGCGACTTCACACTTTCAAACTTTTCAAACGGCGCCCTAATAAAATTAAGATTAAGAAACAGAGTAAATTATTCCTACACATAACAACTTGACAGATGGATGCAAATTGATCCAACAACTTGTAATGTGTTAGGTTCAAAAATTTTCATTTTTTTAAAAAAAAATCTCGCAAACAGGAGGCTGATTATTGGGCCTTAGACTTAGTGGCACGGACAGCCCATCTCTTAGGTTTCGGCCCGTAAAGACGCGCGGCCGCCTACACGCTCCCCGAGACAGACAGCGCCTTGGCCTTCCGCCGCAGTGGGACGAAACTCGCTCGCACCCCCAGTCTTCGGCGCTCGCTCCGCTCCCCTCCGCCGCGGCGACCTTCAAGGCGACGAGACGATGCTGCGGCTCTCCCGCTTCCTCCCCTCCGCCTCCAAGTGAGCCGCGACCCTAAACCCTAATTCTATCTCTCCCCACACCTCGCTACCCGGAGCGGCCGCCGCCGCGGTGCCATTCGTCTACCCGTGTCGTAATTTTCGGGCGCTTTGTTCGGCGCTCTTGGAGCCACTTGGGTGGGTTTTCGATCGGGTGAGCCGGCGCGCGTACTGTACTGCTGTGCCTGCTGTTGTGATCAGTGTGGCCCCTGCCCGGGGTTTTAGGTGAGGGGTTTAGTGGTAGGGTTTATGCACAGGCGTGTCGTTCCTGTGGACCTCGCTTCCACAGATGATATGTTTTCTGGTAGGTGCAGATTTCGCTGTAGAGGATTCCCCCGCTTCCCTTGCGTTTGCGGATTGCACATTCCTGTGCGGTATTCTGCAGGGATGAACGATAACAGGACTTGGCTGGCTGTCGAGAATGAACTTTACTTATTTCCCCCTTCTAGTGAGCGGAGTTATTGTTCAATAATATAAGTATCCAGTGTTCAGGATGTGATTGCCTGTGTCCCTAGTTTAAATCAATTTGCCTGAAGTGTAATGTGTCAATTAGTTGATGTGCCTAATGCCTTGAATGAACAGTTAATCTTGTTAGGTGAAATGGCAAATCATTAAGATCAAACATACCTTTACCAATAACTTATTTAGGATTGGATTTGATGCTGCTATGTAATCACGAGAATGCAAGTCATGCTGAAAATTAGCTGTTTTGTACACAGATGACCATTTCTATTATTATTCAGCTTTGATATGTTTGTGTAGCTCCTATTTTAGATTTTACCAAGCATGCAAAGGTCTTAACTGAACCTTTTTTTTTTAGATAAAAATATCACTGAACCTTGAGATTTCATATTCAAGCCATTCTTTTTTCTGTGGTATGTTTCTGCAGCCCTTTTTGCAAGCTGGATTTAGTTCAGCATCTGACACTACTGTAGTTTTCAATCTATCATCAATGAGTTAAATGGCTATTTTAAGTTATTAAAGCTTGTTTTCCTTTCACAGGAGGAGTTTTGATCTAAAAGAATCTCTTTGGAGTGGTTCATTGACATTCCAACAAGCTGTTTCAACTTCAGCAGCAAATCTTGATGGTGAATCCTTTGTTTCGTTCTTTTTATTAAATCAACCTAACGTGCTGAATGCTAACCTCAATATTGATGTTTGCTTAATCCCTTTATAAGCAGAGAACTTATCTGGCAAAAGGTATGCAAGCTATACTGTGTTCAAGGGAAAGGCTGCACTTTCTATACATCCTATACTGCCAAGTTTCAGCAAATTAGAAGTATGTTTCCTTTTAGATTTGATTGTTTTTTGGCCATACATTGTTCTTCCACCATATCATAATTTCTCTGTTTTATTAGTCCGGAGGATCTCGAGTGAGCAGAAATGGATCAGTAATGTTGACCTTCTTTCCTGCTGTTGGACAAAGGAAGTATGACTATACAAAGAAACAGGTAGCCATTATTTGTTGTGCAGTTTATTTGCTCGTGAATATAACTATTCTGAATATAAGACCTATTAGTATTTTTGCCAACCACATGTGCCTTAATTTTATGATTGTGGAATATCTGTTATGTAGCTCTTTGCCCTGTCACCTACTGAAGTTGGAAGCTTGATAAGTCTTGGGCCTGCTGAATCCTGTGAATTTTTCCATGACCCATCCATGAAATCAAGGTTTGTGGTGGTACTGCATGAACACAAAAGACCAGACAGAACTTATGTTTGCATATATCATTCTAACTCCACTCTTTTTGTGCATCAAGTAATGAAGGAATGGTGAAAAAATCGCTGTCGATCACTCCACTTGGCAGTGACAGTGGATACTTTGTTAATATAAGTAAGTGACTCTCCTATTTCACTTTGGCTTCAACTGCCTGTTTTTGTGATTGTTAGGCATTTGATCTACCAAATATTGAGCACTGCTGCTAGCCTAAAAACTTTATCGGAAAGGACATATGAGAATCTTGTGAATACTGTTGAGGCATTGCCCATTGATCAGATAGTCTATTGTATTAAGTTTGAGCTTTTGCCACTGTTAAAGCAGCTTCCTGAAATGAAAAAGGAAATGCTTCAAGCTATAGCTAGTTAGCACTTACCATTATAGTGTGGCATCAATGTCCTTTTATCTGATATGTTCTGTTGTACCTGATTTAAACTTTCTTTGTCTACTGATTGGTTCTCCTCAGAAATAGGGATGAAAACGGTACGGATATTTTCCGACCATATTCAAAACCGAATCCGTTTAGAGGGGTTGAGATATGTCCGTATCCGAGTCCGGATATCCAACATCCGATACCGTATCCGTATCTGAATACTCAAATCGCATATTTATGATGTCGATATCCAATCGTATCCTATCCGACATAGTTGACACTATCCGTATTCGAATCCGAATCCGGACAGAAATATGAAAACAAATGTAATATCGGTGATATCCCTCCGTATCCGATCCGTTTTCACCTTCATCCCTACTCAGAAATGCACCAATTTCCTTTTCTTTGCAGCTGTTGTGAACAGTGTAGAGAAGACTAATGATCGCCTTTCAGTCCCTGTCACAAAAGCTGAGTTTTCTGTGATGCGCACAGCTCTGAGTGTAAGTTTCACTGTTTCCATTTGTTATCTATCAATGTTAGCAGAACCATAAAAAATATATCAGCATTGCCATGAAGTTCATCCGTGTCAGTGTTTTCAGGCATATGGAATTTTCAATGCTACTGAACTTTACGTTGTTGAAAATGATTGGTGTGTGCCTATGAGTCACGAATGCCTCGACACTTGCACATAACCATTGTTGTTCATTAATTGAATTGCTTACTTTCTAGGAGTATATATTGGATAGTGCTCTATTTATACTTTCTGACTGCCTGCCTGGCCTTTGTATTCATGCAGTTTGCATTGCCGCACATCATGGGTTGGGATCAGGCTTTAACCAATCACCATCCATCTCCAGCTATCAGCAAGCCCAGGGTAGAGCGTCCACACCCGGATTCTGAATGGGAAAGGTGAAGCTTCCTTGTAGCAGCTAGATGATGGAGGCTTTTGGGCATCAGTAGACGTTGCTGCTGCAACGTATGGAGCATTGGTGTGCTTGAACATTGCCTTAGGACAGTGTCTGCCGTTTGCATTAGATTTCTGGAACTTAAAAGACTAAGGCCGGATGAAGCACGATGAACCATTGTGTTTGTTGAGTGCATGTATAACTCTACCACGCCTACTAAATGCATATTTCTAGTAGAGTTAGCTGTTTTACCCTTGCTTGTGATTTGTGAACGATGTCTGTGCTTGGTACGGGTACGCATCAATTGAGCTGGATGCAGTTGCATTTGCACATGGAGAAGTTAATTGAGCACGGTACAATCTGTCATCTAGAAAAGATGGACGTTATCTATTTGCATTTGAACATGTTTAAGCCAAACAAAGTACGTGAGCTCAGTCTGCCACACACCCGGATGCATTAAGAGGAACCAAGATAATCGGCATTTTGAATAAATTAAGTACAAAACACAAGCATTATTAAACAGCCAACTGCAAAACAGCAGTGTACCATATTCCTCTTATCCACCACTATACATAAGGGTACACCGAAGAGTCTAGGCTCCACATGAATACTCTAGCGACAAAACGTCTCCTGTATGAACTGGGCGGCAAGGATATCTGCAACTAGCAGCCTGTTCGGGAGGCCGTATCGTATCGTGGATTATTTACTGCTGGCTGGTTTGGTGTGAGAGAAAAACACTGTTTCCGGCTGGAAATTTACGATCGTTTACGAGTAAGCGAACAGGCTGTAGAAGTTTAGAACCCAGTAAGCTGGCACATAAGCTTACAATCCTGCAGAAGTTGATGCCACAGAAGTCTACAATCCGGCAGAGACCAATCCATGCAATGTGATGATCCCACACACGATGTTGTTCTCGTTGACAACAGGCAAGAACTGTACAGGTGAAGGTGGTGACTCCATCTTCTCCATGGCTTCAACAGCCATTGCGTCTGCAGTGATTGTCCTTGGATTCCTGTTAGATAATGCAGGGAAGTTAGTCAAGACTCTAGCATCTGGCTTAGACTAGGAACAAGTTCCACTAATACAATGAAAGATACGACACCACAAATATATGGAACTGAGCATTATCTACACAAAACAGTGGATATTGAACACCAAAGGCATTTATTTTCATTGAACGTCACAATGAACAGACGAATATGCAGCCTGGTATATCGACTTGAAAGATCAGAAAAGCAGGAGATGTTCCAAATCCAGTTCGATAATGAGACAGAATTTTCTTTCTTTGATAGTGTATCTTACATCAAAGCTTGAACACACAAAGAAAGTTCATATGAGAAATTAACAGAACCGAGCAATGAAACTCTTGAAAAAACAAAACGGAGGTAGTAAGAAAACTACTTATTCTCACTCAAAACTGTTTCACAGTATTGTATATTGAAGTATATTGCTGCTGACAAAACAAATGTTTATTCTCAATAAAACACAATGTAGCTATATACATATACAGTTCTGCAAAAACAATGAAACCCAGAGCTATATAATGCATAATAAACATTTAGCATATTATATTGAATTTCATTTATTAGCATGATGTATCAAGGATATAGGCAACTTGGCTATTTTAGGGAGAGAGAAAGACTTGTGTTTTTCATAGTACAGCTACTACTGCAATCTGTAAAGGTTAATACATGCAAATTTATATGGTTTATAAAACAATACTTCAGAAATAGGATGAAAATAAAAGATGGAAAGAACAAAAAAATACTGCTTGTACTTTGCCATTTCCAAATTCCAGATGTACTGAAACGATCTCAGTATCCTACAAATACCGCTGTACTTACAAGAGAAGGAATTCATACAGGCCAGGTAATATATAGCAAGTTAATGTTGACAAACCTGTTGCACATCTCTCCAACTGTGAGACTGAAGATAGCTGGCCCGCTTGCCTTCAGTGTCCGCCGGAGATCACCATCAGTGAAGGTTCCAATCAAATGATGCTCTTCATCAACCACAAGCAGACAACCACAACCTTTACTGGTGAGCTCGGTGAGTTGCTCCATTATCATATCTCCCTCCTTGCACAGAGGAAGTTCATTTTGTTTCTTCATAACATCCTTAACCTGCAAGGTATTTGTGTAAGAACAAAGAGTCTAAAATACACCTCACCTATAGAAACAAGAAAATGACACACATGCTGATGCTGGATCAATAACACCACCCACAGAAATCAGATAACTGGGAAAACAAGATCTAAGCTTGTTTTCATTTTCAGTAACTACTTTGCATGTGAACAAGGCTTCATTCAAATATGTCATGTCATGAACAGCTGGCCTTACACATCACCCAGAGCTACGTAGATTGTTAATAACTGCCACTATTAGACATTCGATAATACACACAAATGATTAGGAACTTTTTTGTTTTGTTTTTCTTGCAACAGAGGAAAAAGGGCAAAAAATGGCATGTGCATATAAAAAGGACCGTGGCAGGTAACCATAAACAGAAAAAAAAAATATGTCGGTTGGATGGTGATAAAATTATCCAATCATAAAGCGCATTTCACCAGGGCTATTTATTGGACCAATCCTACCAACACCAACACGCAACGACACATACACGCAACGGTAAAGGAATCCTAGTAGTAATAAGCATCTGGGATCTTATGTCTCCCACCAGGTGGCAGCACAAGATATTGCACAATGCTGATTTAACAACAACAGTCCCATAGAAATCAGATGGTTGAAGAGACAAGATCTACTCTTGTTTTAGAATTCAGTAACTACTTTGCAGATGAACTGAACAAAACAATCATTCAAACACGACAAGTTATGCACACCCAACTCATCATCCTCTGCTATGACATTTGTAGATAGCGGCCGCAATTAAACAATCAACAATGCACACAAATGATGAGGCACTTTGTTGTATTTTTCTTCTTTGCTTTGAGAGCTTGTTGTATCCTTCTTGAGACAATGAAAAGACTGCGAAAACGACAAGTAATAAGATCTCCTCCATATGCACAAAAAATAACATGATAGGTAGCCACAAACAGAAACAAAATGTCGGTTGGATAGCGACAAGACTATCGAATCATAATGAGCGTTTAACCAAGGCAATTTTGAACCGATCCCACCGCCACCGACACGCAACGGTGAAGGAATCCTAGCAGTGATAAAGCGTCTGGGTGTCTGGGATCTGATGTCTCACACCGGGTGTCAGCACAAGGTGATTGAGCGTTTTCTAAAAAAACAAGTAACTGTAATGCCAGCAGACTGTTTATGTTAGGGTTAGAGGTGATTGATTCACCTTGAAGATGAGGGTCTTGCCGATCTTGCCAGCGGGATGGTTGGAGGCGTACTCGTCCCTGGAGACTCGCCTTGCCTCCATGATGGCGGCGATGACGGTGTCCCCAAACACCATCTGGATGGCGGTGGAGGTGACGGGCGCGAGGCCGAAGGGGCACACCTCCCCCTGCAGCGGCAGGTGGACGTTGAGGTCGCAGGCCGCGGCGAGCGGGCAGTCCGCCCCCGAGGCCGCGGAGGTGAGCGAGATGAGGTAGGCGCCCTTGGCGCGAGCGCAGGGCGCGAGCGCGAGCAGCTCGTCGGAGGCTCCGGACTTGGAGAGGAGCACGAGGACGTCCCCGGGGAAGAGCGCGCCGATGTCGCCGTGGAGCGCGTCGACGGGGGCGAGGAACCCCGCCCGCGTGAAGCCCAGCGACGCCAGCGTCTGCGCGATCTTGCGCGCCACGATGCCCGACTTGCCGACGCCCGTGAAGAAGACGGCGCCCGGCGCGTCCAGCAGCGCCTGCGCGAACGCCGCTGCCTGCGACATGTCGAGGCGGTCGAAGAAGTGGTCCAGGTGCCGGCGCTGCGCGGAGAAGAGCGGCGCCAGGTCCGACGCCGACACCGTGGCGCGCCCCTGCGGGGCGCATTCCGCCGGGGCCGGCACCGGGAGGGAGCCCATGGGCGGCGAGTGCGCGGGGCGTTCGAGGAAATGCCGCAGCGCGAGGGCGGGTTGCGGGCGGGGTTCGTTCCTTGCGATCTGAGGAGACGCGGGCACGCGGCCCAAACGGGGGAGGGAAGGGGAGGGGAGGGAGCACGAGCACGAGGCGTGCGAGTGCGAGTGCGAGTGCGACGCAGCAACTGAAACAGGGAATGCCGGACGTGAGGCTGCCCGGTGGTCTTTATTTGGTGATGATGATTGATGTGTGATGTTCTAGTATTTTTACAAACTAAAGAGGGGGTAATTTAAAATTGGAAGTTTGGCTTCAGATATCTATTTTAAAGAGATAATATATCTATTTTTCCACAAAAAAAAAGATCATGTTTGGTGGTTGAGGTATACTACTTTCAAATATGATGGAATACGATATGGGTCTTTAATTTTTCCTACATTCTCATTTACATTCATATATAAACTCTCAAAATGATTGTATAGCTCCTTTAACATTTCAAATAGTTCATTTGAATTATGAATTCAGATCTATGATGGGATATATAGCTAGTGAACTTAAAGTAAGGTACTTAAAAGGTTGAATGACTTAGACAATCACTTTGACAGTTCATGAACACGAATTTGAAATGAGAAAAGCTTAAGAACCAATAGTGCATTTCGCTCTTTAAATAAATATCTACATCAATAGATCTATAGGACCCATCTTTTTAGTTCCATGCGTGCTAGCCCCATCAAACTTCCTGCTCCTAAACTTGCATCGCAGAAAAACTCCTGCATAACCTAAAAGTTTATTTTGTAGTACACCATAAAAATTAGCTTCACCCAGCAACACAGCCCTAATAAGACATCATTTTTTGAAAACAAAAAAAGAGGAACTTGTTTGGGAAAAATTTGAGGTGTACCTATCTAGTTTGGATAATTTTAGAATTTACTGACTTTTCGTTCTAAAATATTGATCGTTTTTAGCTTTGTTCTAGATGGAACTTGTACGGTTGTACCACGCGCTTGTACTATTTTTATTAAAATTAAAAAATGCACCAAAATCTGTGAACATCAAATTAGTTTGGTTCGATCCATCATGAGAGATACGATACGTATGGCTTTGATATCGCAATTGTACGTCTTGGACAGTTGGACTGCCGCCCGGGACCCCGGACTGGAGCAATTATGCAGCGCTAGACGCAGACGCCTAGATCGTGACTAACGTGTGGTGATGAGCCACCGGTGCGGTGCATGAGAGGCACTAGCTGCCTCGCTGGCTCGTGCTGCACTCATCACGCTGATCTGCTGCTGGCTGCTACTGCGGAACGGGCGGCCATGCTGGGGCTCGCCTTCCAGTGAGGACGTACTGGGCGCTGCATACAGGCGGCCGGTGGTTAAGTTCCTAGCGACAGCGAGCACGGCGTCGGCGTCGGACCTTGGTGCTTCTGCACCGGCCGCCCCGCCGAGCGTTCAACTTGCATTGGATGGAGCGTGGTTGCGTGCACGCGCTGGTTGGCGTTCCAAGTCTGTGTGCGCGGTGCGCCTGCACCCGTGGACGTGGAGGTGGAGCTCCTCGTGATATCAGACTGGTGATGACGCACTTGCCGATGGACCACGACACACGACAGGGATGTGCCGTGTGCGGCGGCGGGCGGGGACTGCTAGGGTCCGGTCAATCACGCAGCGCGCGCGGGAGATTCTGGCGCGGGAGGTTTTGGCGCGCGTGAGAGGTTCTCGTATGCGTGTTGGTTTGAGCAGCTTAGGGCCCACCTCTCACCCATGACTTTCAATCAGCTAAAAAAAAATCATAACTGTTAAAATCAAACATCCAAATTAAATTCCGATTACACCATTAGGTTTCTTGTAATAAATCCTTCAAAACAAGATCTCACGGGGTGACGGGGATATATTTAGATAATTTTTTATTAACAAACATTTATCTTATGAAGATAGAATATTTTTCTTTTACTGAGTAGAGACATGTTTTAGGTTAAGAGAACAATGTTCCGTCTTTGTAAGAACAATGTTTTTTATTTAGAAGAACAGTATTCTAGTTTCAGGTTCATGATATTGATATTATAATATACATAAAAATAAATAAATAAATAAATAAAAACATGCATAAATAAATAAAAATTATAAAATCTAGAGATAAAATCACATAATAGAGAGAAATTAAAAAAACATCATATGGATACTTTTTAAATATCCTAAAAATATACTATAGAATATCACATGTATACTAAGTGGACATCACTAAATACATCACAGAACATCACATGTAAACTACGCGAATATCGCAGAAAACATTATAGAACATCACATATATAAAATGTGAACATAAAAAACATTCGAACATCATATGTATAACACGTGAACATCACAAAAAAAAAACATAAAACATCACACGTATACTAAAAACATCGTAAAAAACATCATAGAACATGATATTATATACCACATGAACATCGAAAATATATCATAGAACATCACAACTATACTATATAAACACAACATCTCATAGAATATAGAAAATAAAAAATTAAACATGAAAAAATAATTAAATAAATTAAAATAGAAAAATAAAAAATAAAAAAATAACGGAACTAGCTGCGGGATCAGTGCGGAGCGCGGGAAATCATCGCGCGGGGAATTATCGGCGTACTGCTCCAGTCCGAACCGAACGTTCGGACTGGAAGCTTTCCGGCGGCGGGCGCGTCAGACAGGGACTCAGGGTGGTAGAAAGAGGACGACGACGACGAACCGGCCAGGCAACCAGGAGAGGAAACTGCCGGGCCAGAAGCATCCAGGGAAGCGCGCGGTCACTCTCTGAGTCTGAGCTGCACCGGTCTGCATGGGACTGGGAGGAAGATTCCTACGGGCTTCTGCTTCCGCCTTGCCGCGCCGGACGTGAATACGTAATGCTGGACTCTGACGTGCACCATGGCCCAAAAATGCATGCGCCGCGCGTGTACGCGTGGAAAGGGACAGCGGACGAAGACGTGGAGTGCTCCATTAGGAAGAGTATTAAATATAGACTAATTATAAAACTAATTATATAGTTTACGACTAATTGACGAGACGAATCTTTTAAGCCTAATTAGTTCAGGATTTGACAACATTTGCTACAGTAAACCTATGCTAATGGTGGATTAATTATGCTTAAAAAATTCATCTCGTGGAGTACTGACGGATTATGTAATTTATTTTTTTATTAGTATCCGAATACCCCATGCAACATTCTCCCGACATACCTTCTAAATTTTTGTCACCGGATCGAAACACCCGCTAAGTTCGAGGGCTACGGGCAGGCAGATAGATCTAATTGCAATACCTAAGTTAATTAGATTAGGAAACCGGTTCCAAAACATCCAAGCTACTCTGAAAAGTAGCAAGATTATAGGGAAGAAAATGGATCCAGCACGCTGCCCGTACTCTGATCGGCCAGCTGCGGCCTCGCGGCGCGCGTACTTGCAAAGCACGGAGGAGGCCGCGTGCGTCGAGGCGAGGGGCGACCCGCTCCTCCGCCCTGTGGGCTGCGGCGCTGCCCTCCGCCGTGCTCGTTCGGAGGGCTAGGGCACCGCAAGCCCGCAACGCTACATCCGGTTGGCCCTGGCCGCGTATGTGATCCCGTGACGCGGGAACGTGACGGACGTGTTGGGCTTGGCCTGCCGTGCGGCCGTGCCTGGCGTGGGCGTGCAGGCAGACGATGCCCATGGAGACGTGGCTGACGCGCACGCTCGCCCTGGACGATAACCGCGGTTAGGTAGCACTCCCCTCCCCCGCCGCAAAGGTACTACCACTGCGCCACCGTAGTACCTCAATTTTTTTTAAAAAAAAACACGTCCAAATAACGCATTTTTCATTAAGTACCTATATTTTATAAAACCTAAATTTTTTCCCTCGGCCCCATCGTCTGGGGATACGTAGCAGGCTAGCAGCTCTCTACTTTTTTTCTCGGGAAGAATTTGCCCGCAACAAACTTCTGCACGTCATTTTTTTTTCTTGACTCTCTCCCACGCACTTACCGCTGAACCACGACAGTGGTCTGGAGCGGTGGCGGGCTGGCGGCGTCAGTCAGGGTGGGAGAAAGACAAGAGGAGGACGAACCAGCCAAGCAGGAGAGGAAACTGCCGGGCCAGCGGCAACCAGGGAAGTGCTGTTCTGAGCCTGCACCGATCTGCATGGGACGGAGGAAAATTCCAACGGGCTTTGGCCTTCTGCCATGCCGCCCCGGCAGTGCTGCTGGATTCTGACTGACGTGCACCAGCCACCAACACGCTGCTCTGAAAATAGTAAGATAGCGCATGCCGAACCGACGGCTCTCGCATCACAGTGGCAACGTCAAGAAGTACCGTCAGCTGATTTGTGTGAGAAAAAAAATTATTCAATTAAAAATTTACGATCATTTATAATAAGCCATAGCCAAACGAACATGCTGTAGCTCAAGAACTGACTGTGGGCGTGGCAGAACAGCCGCGTAGATAATTACACTCCGAATTGATGAAGCATGGTAAGGAGCATCGGATGTTTTAAACATCAAGTGCTAGTAGTCACTGATGAGATGTTAGTCGTTAACAGAATCCAGAATTAAAGACGCAACAAGATAATACTGAACGGTGGGGATACAAGTCCCCAAGGAAAGAGGAGCACACGGCGCTGGTGTAGAACTGGGCATTAGTCCTGGTTGGAAACCCTTTAGTTCCGATTTCTCAATCAGGATTGCGAATCCAGAACTAAAGACTTTCTCTTTAGTTCCGGTTCTAGCAACAAGAACTGAAAGTCGATATTTAATCCCGGTTGCTATTACCTATTACCAACCGGAAATAAATGGCCCCCTAGACTTTGCACCGGGGCTGACGCATGTAGTCTCGGTTGGTGTTCCCAACCGGTACTAAAGGTTCCTTTCTTTTCATTTCATTCCTTTTCATGTTATGATTTCTTTTCAATTCAATTCTTTTTTGTTTTGATTAGATTTTCGTATACAAATTCTACGCTGCTAATATACGTCGACGTATAAGGTTTCGTTCGAGCATTATACATAAATAACATACTAAAATGTACGAAACTACATATATACAAATATTTCAAGAGGTTGTACATGCATGGAATATGTACATAATAAAGTCACAAAAACCTTGTACTCATGTCCTTGAGATTTCATTCAATCCTAATCTTCAGTCGTATGGCTACTAGGTATTAATTCTTTAGGGTCATAGTGTACGCGCCTTTGAATCTATGACCTTATCCATAAGAAATCCTACCAATGTCTCTTGAATTGCTTTGATCTGGTCACATCGCATAACATTTTGCTTCCTCCATTCAATCTTCAATTCGAATGAAAGGAAAAGTATGAATATATATATATATGTAATAAATAAATTGTGTATATTTTTTACATACTTCGAGGATCTCTTCACTTGTTCTCCTTGAGTACTACATGAGGAACTCGCAGACATAGTATCCACATAAGTTGTTCCCCGATCCCTGTTGTAGATACCACTTTACGAGAAAAAGATTCATCACCAACCAATGAAGCATGGTAATAATAAATTGAACTAAATAAAGATGTGGTGACCTAGCTAGTACTTACTGGGTCTTGGACTACATTCAGAGGCACTTTCCATTGACTATAATGGTGTTTCTCGGCGAACCTTTTCCAAGCACTGCCCAACAAAAATAAATAAATGGAGTTATATCAATAAAATAACATAAGCGAGTACACAGTGTGCGAGACCAAAATTACCACCAGAGAATATCTATTATTTCTTAGTAACCTTTTTAGGGTTTTGTTGCTGAGTCAAAGATCTTTACAGTACTCCTGGACATATCGATGACCAGCAATATCTAGTGATAGCTACATATTTATACATAGGCATAACTCATTAACTAAAGTCAACATGGAGTAAGCAAAATAAAGTGGGCACAAGACATTAACACTCACTTGTAGTTGTAAGGGAAGAGTATCAGTGTCTTGTTATGTTGGTTATCTAAGAACTTAAACGGATTATTCTCCACTTGAGGTCGTCATCTATCATATGGAGTAACAGTGTCCTTGAATGTGCGATTCGGATCCATGAAACCAATATCAGTTAACCCTTTTCTCTTTAGTTTCAGCATCTCATATCTACATTTATATAATACAAAAGAATATATATAGTGTGAGGATAACTATATATAGACAACGAACTAACATGTAAGTTACTTCAATTATAGAAAGAATCACTTACAGACACCAGCAGCTGAGGAGAGATTTGTCGAGAGCGTCCCAATTTAATAGTTGGTGTAATTCATTGAACTCAATATGTAAAATGTCATAGCCACTGGAGTAATGATCTGGTCTAATTTTGACAACAAGCCATGCCTCTTCGCTGTCACACACTCTTAATTACCACTTATTTAACAAGAACATTTGTGTACCCAGTGATGAGAAGGACTTAGGGTTGACAAGACTCCTGCCATACTGATAGGTCCGGTAAATATCAAAGTTGGCTATTGGTATGGACCTCCCCCAATGACTTGTTCAGGTGTGAGACCTGTTGTGGCCATGAAGTCTTGGAGTGCCTCCCTATCGATTGGATCGCCTTGTGCGTTTGTACAATCATTCTCAACAACTAGCGGGTCGATAGATTGCTTAGATTGCTGCCCGAGCTGTCCAACATCTTTCCCTGCTCTCTTTGCTTTTAGCGACGCCTTATATGACTTGTCGAGAGAGCGTTCATAGTCCGATAATGGCGAGGGCTTACGTGCATCACGCTGCTTTTTCTCGCACTCATTGAATTTTTTCCTTAGTTCTCATTGAGCTATATAGTGCGGCTTTGTCAGGTTTTTCTGAAGTTTCAACCTCCTTGCTCTTGATTCTGCTAAACTTTGCTTCTAGTTATCCAAATCTTTTCATGCCACCGCTTTTGATTCCTATTCAAACTTCTTGTAAGGCAGCTTCTCCGGAGGGGGCTTTATTTTATGATGGTTGGCTTTCTTCTTCACCGGGGACTTCACCGGGGGCGGGGGTCTCTTTTGGCTCTACGGCGCGGGAGGCAGAGGAGGGGGAGACCGCCTTGGAGGAGATGAAGATGGAGATGCAGCCGTGCCATGGAACACATCATCATCGTCTAGAGCATCATCATCGTCCATAGCACTCTAATGATCATCATGGGATGGAAGAACTAGACTCAGGTTGGGAGACATATGAGTAAAAAATGATTATTACGCGAGAAGCCAATAATTGAGAATGCTTATTGAAAAACTATTTTGTTCACTTTCATCCGCACCTATCATGAGGTAGTTGAGGAGGAGGCGATGGTACCCTAGCCGCCACACTGAGAATAATGATGTAGCACTTGCGCCATAAAATGAATGAATGCTCTGCTTATCCTAGGGTCTTCTCCCCATCATCTCTAGGAAAGTCAAGAGGCACTTCCCTATAGTCTTTGATAACTCTATCCACCAAGATGCTATAATAGTTAGGTGGAATTGGATTCCCATGGCTTATTGATGTCTTCCCAGGGACCACAGGAGAAACAATACAGTGCGCCACCAAGACTGTGGCACTGGTATTCTCTAAGGGAATGTGTAGCTCACATGGCGTAAAAGGCATGGTGATGCCATCCACAGGAAGTGCTGTAATGTGTCATCTTAATTTGGGAGCTCAGTGGAAGCACAACTACTTCTTAGCTAAGGGGGGCTAATGTTGACTACATGCTCTGATGTTGATGACTGCCTCTAGCTACTCAACTGTAGTGCCACTTGCCGTTTGATTCCCTCTTGCATTCTCGCGTCCATGTTTAGTTCTTGCTCCCACGATTGAAGCACCGCCTCCTCTAACTTGTGGATCCACTCTGCCTCCTCATCCTTTCTTCATTAGCGGCTTCTGTAGGTAGTGGCGGCCTCAGGGAAGCCATGCCACCACGAAATCAACCTTTTGCCTCACGTTCACCCAGGGTGTTTAGGAGTCTAGAGGGCGTATGTTAGCTCATCCTTCTCTCGGTTGGGCACAAAGGCACCACTGGCAGAAGCATCTACAATATTGATAAGTCTTTGTGCTGCTATTCTGATTTCCCCACCAATAACTGGCTCCCCGGTCTGTGGGTCTAGTGATCCCCCATGCGCGAAAAACCAATTCCTAGAGCGTTCAAGCCAGTCGATTGAAAATGGATGGATCCCTTTGGCAAGCAGGTCTGCTTCCATTCTTTGCCACTTTGGAGTGGAACTCCTGTAGCCACCTGATCCCATTTTATGATGGTATACCTTCTGCCGTGCATTCTGTTGGTTCCTTCTCAGTCGTTCCTCATCCTCTTCTAAGGTCTTGTACCTCACAAATTCAGGCCAGTCGTCCCTCAACTTTTTATACGGGTTATTTTGACTAAAATCTAGAGTCAGATTCTTCTTAACAAATTCATTGTACAACTTCTTCTAGGTCTGGAATTGTATGGTCATCTTCTTAAGAGTCCAACTTTTAACTAGTTTTCTTAAATCTTCACCTATTGGTAGATTGAAATGTGCAATGACTGAATCCCAAAGAAGGTCCTTCTCTCACTCAGAGACAAAACTAATTAGAGGATCATCCTTCTTCTATTTCCATTCACGGATGCTGATTGGGACCCTATCCCTAACAAGAACCTATGGCAGAACCGCCTAATCTAATGCCCTCCAAAGGTTACTCGTCTTCCATTAGATACTAGGTACCCAAGAGAGATCCCCAAACTATGTAGTTCTGTCGAGCACACCCCATGGGAGAACCTGAAAATCCACATTTTTCAACAGGATCGTAAATGGAAGAATAAAGCTTACAACATTTTAGCCAATTCTTACATCACTTTTCATGCAACATCAGAGTATAATATTTATTGTTTATAACAGCAGAATATAACCATGTTATCAGAGTTTCAGCGGAAATAAAATCATTTAATGACAAGCTAAACATTAACATGATGATTAGTTGTATACATAATAATAGTTTATAAGTTTTTCCATTGTAAAACATTTGGGGTGGAAGTTTCAAATAAACTATATGTCCGCAATGCTAAGGAAATCCTCGTTGAGCCCACCAGGAGGTTTCCGCACACAAGTGTCCACTCTAGCATCCACCTATCACCTAAAATAGGGTAGAACAAACCCTGAGTACTCAATTGTACTCCGCAAAACTTACCCATCAAGAGGAAATAAAAGACTCCAAGGATATGCAAGGCTCTCTGGCTTGTGGGTTTATTGCATCTGTAGGAGCATTACTAAACATGTGTCTTATATTCAACTTTTATTAGTAGCCAATATTGGTTCATTAACTAACCATTCTATGTATGCACCTATACTACTTTCAAGCAGGTGGTAAGCAATTAGAACCATTTTACCTTCTTTCATGTTCCAGTTCTTTCTATGGTGCTAGACCATAGCCAAGTCGTACCGTATCACACGGTGATTCATGAATCAATGTATCCCAGCTGGGTACCCCAAAACACATGCCCTGCTTGCACCCCGAGCACAAGCAAGACCAACCCACCACTCTCTTGTCAAGGGGTCTAGGTCCCTATCCAAACTTGGACTCCAAGCCCCCACACCTGAGTCCCAGACTCAGTGTAGTGCTTGGACCTCCACCCAAAAGCCACCCCTAAAAGTCAGTCTGGAAGGAGCCAAAACCCATGATAAGAGAGTGACAAGTCTTCACACTCCCATAAGCAAATATGTGCTCAGGATAATAAGTCTATGACCTGACTACCATCCACGGCAACATGCGGTCCTCAATCGACATAGGCAGGATAAATGCAACCATAGCCTCATTCGGTTGCCTAACGAAGTCCAAATCCACATCCAAAGTATGGCCCCACCTAGTCTCCAATTATTATCCATATATATTTCATGTGATAGTAACATGACAGTAGTAACAATAATATATTTCCTATCGCTCGCGAGTGACAGGCAATCACTTGACTTCTACCGAGGTCCTATAGCATAGTAGGCTATACGATCCTAGCATACTAGTAAGACTCATAGGATAAGAATAAATATATGCAAGTGGGTTTCATTCAACTCCTTAAACTTAATGCACAAGCATAAAATAAAAGTGCCGAATATTAGGGATTATGCACTAGGGCTTCCCTGAGTAAGATATAACCAAAAGTTACCATTCCATTGAGGTGGCATGGTCATCAAGGCACCATCTGCTTCCACTACTCCCGATGACTCCATGATCCATCATCGCTCCTATCATGATATACGTGGATGCAACGCAGAGACGTAATTAATCAACGGCAACTGCAACTCTTATCACACGATTACGCCTCTCAAGCTAATGAGCTAGCTCTAATAACTAACGTACTAGGCCACGTACCCATGCTGTCGAACCAGGCACTATTTTCCCACAAGTATTTTAGTTATAAAATCCCTAGGTGTTTCTTTATTTCATTTTATTGATTTAATATATATTCGAACTAGGGCTCAATAACTATTCCAGCAAACTAATTATTCTAGAGCCACAAAAATTACAGTAGGCACCTGATAATGTTAAGATTTTGCTATAAAAATTCCAGAGCCAATACTACTACCAATTCATCACAATAATTCCTACAAGTTCATGTTTCACCCACATTTAGTGATTTAATTAATTAGCTTACTCTTGAAAATTCTATGAAACTATGTGAACAAATACATTAGCAGACAAATCATGATTTTTGGAATCTAACAAAATTAGCTCCATGATTTTTGGTCAAATATACAAATATATATTGAATTTACTAGTTTACCTTAGGAACCGAATTAGAAATGTTTTAAAAAAAGAAAAGGGCCGGTGCCCAGTCATCCGGCTCGGTGGTCGAACGGCCTAGCGTGGCCTATGGCCGAGCGCAATAGGCCAGCCCAGTGAGTGGCCCACGGCAGGAGAGCCCCACGTGCACTAGTGCTTTTGTAAAAGAGCCCTTGGATTTCAAACAAAACAACCCACAGTCCTTCCTACTATTTCTCTCTCTCTCTAACGCCCTCACATAACCCCTTGACCTTTGCCCTATTCAAGCTCTCAAGCCCCCGAGGAGCCTGTGCATGTCAGAGCAGCGACCGACAACACTTGGTGGTTACGACGGGCAAACCAGTGGTGCTCCAATGAGACCAGAGAATCAACCAAGCACTATGGCCAACTGCGTAAGGATAGGCGGCGGTTGGGAGCTTAACAGTGCACTATCGAGGCCTAGCCTCGATGGCGGGCGGAACCGTGCGGCGGCGTGACTACTTCGGTGGCCTAAGGTACTATCAGGGTGGTGGAGATAGCGAATAAGCACCAGTAGCTCATCAGGATTCATGCTGCGGTGGTGGTTGAGGCGGAGGAGGGCCAAGGTGGCCTGGCCACATGCGCGTAGTGAGGTCGGCGGTGTTCCCGATGCGGCACCATCGCCTCACCGCAATGACGATGAGCACCCTAGCCCAAATAGCGTGAGCACCAGATGGAGGAGTCAAGCAAGCTTAGAGCCACGAGAAATTGAACTATGACTGCACTTACAAGTCCTACCTTCCACTCTACTGGTCCGGCGGCGCCCATAGCCGGTGGCGAGCAGAACGCCCAATTCCCAATCGGTATTGCTCGGGCTAGCTTGAGGAGGAGGGGATGCCTAATTAACTACTTGTAGTGCCCTATGACATGACAGATTAGACTGGAAGCTCAAGCTAGGGATTTAAGAGGGGATGGTTGTCAACAAAAGATGCTCGACAGTCCTCCGAGAGGTATCCAATGAAGGTAGATTGATCGGTGGAGGTGCGCATAATTAGGAACTGGATGGTGACACAAAGCGCAAAGACAGCGATTTAGATAGGTTCGGATCGTCGGATTGACGTAATACCCTACATCCTATGTCTTTGGTGTATTATATTGAATATGAGATATATGTAGATGTTGACTAGGGGACCCCTGCCTCTCCTTATATAGTCTAGAGGGGTAGGGTTATAAGGAAAGTATCCTATTTGGTACTATACAATATCTTACGGTGCACGTCGACCAGTGCCATGCACGCCTTGATCTTATAAGCTGGGCCACCTCTGATGGTGTGGCTCATGTCTTGTCTTATGGATACCGGGGGTCATATCCCCCATAGCTAGTCCATGAGTGCCTTGTATCCTTTGAGCAATGTTGTCTTGAACAAGTTCAAGCACTTTGACATGAAGCCGATCAGTTTAACTGGTGATCTGAGCAGTGATGTCGAATCCGACCAGTTTAACTAGTGATCTGGGCGGTGAAGGTCAAAGCCGACCAGTTTAACTAGTGACCTGGATGGTGAAAGTCAATGCCGACCAGTTTAACTGGTTAGGAGACCTCGGACTTAGCCAAGTAAGGCTTGCTAGAAGGATGTAAGGGGCTTAAGATAAAATTTAAAAATTCTTTCACTTAGGAGAAGTGTAGCCACTTAGACTCCATCAATAAGGAGGGTAAATCAAGAAATAAGCACTACATTCACCGCTTGGTAAAGTGTAGCCACTTAGTCCTTGAGCCTGCTAGAAGATGAAGAATGAATCTTGTAGCAGGGTAAAAGAAAAGAAGTCTAAAAGCTTGCCGACGTTATCTAACATGCGCGTATCAAGACCACAGATGTGCTGCCCAAGATCAGCACCCTGATCCGAATGGCATGGAGCAGCTTGATAGCACACCGATGAGACGTAGCAAGATCCGACCACCAAGGGAGTCCTCAGCTTAGCTGGCGATACTTACACGAAGAAACCGAACACTGAGGAGTCCTCAGCGTAGTTGGCGATGTTCGAGCACCGAGGAATCCTCGACATAGCTGGCGATGTCCAAGCACCGAGGAGTCCCCAATGTAGCTGACGATGTCCAAGCACCGAGGAGTCCCCGGCATAGCTGGTGATGTCCGAGCATCATGGAATCCCTGGTGTAGCTAGCGATGTCTGAGCACCGAGGAGTCCCTGACATAGCTAGCAATGTCCAAGCACCAAGGAGTCCCCGACGTAGCTGGTGATGTCCGAGCATCGAGGAGTCCCCAGAGTAGCTGGTGATGTCTGAGCACCGAGGAGTCCCCAGCATAGCTAGCGATGTTCGAGCACCGAGGAATCCCTGGCGTAGCTGGCGATGTCCAAGCACCAAGGAGTCCCTAGCGTAGCTGGCGATGTCCAAGCACCGAGGAGTCCCTGGCGTAGTTGGTGATGTCCGAGCACCGAGGAGTCCCTAGCGTAGCTGGTGATGTCCAAGCACCAAGGAGTCCCCGACATAGCTAGCGATGTTCGAGCACCGAGGAATCCCAGGCGTAGCTGACGATGTTTGAGCACCAAGGAATCCTCGGCATAGCTAGCGATGTCCAAGCACCGAGGAGTCCTCGACGTAGCTAGCAATGTCTGAGCACCGAGGAGTCCTCGGCGTAGCTGGCGATGTCCGAGCACTGAGGAGTCCCCGATGTAGCTTGTGATGTCCGAGCACCGAGGAATCCCTGGTGTAGCTGACAATGTTCGAGCACCGAGGAGTCCCCAACGTAGCTGGCGATGTCCAAGCACTGAGGAATTCCGGTGTAGCTAGCGATGTCCATAGATGTATGTAGATGTATTGTATTGAATATGAGATGTATGTAGATGTCGACTAGGAGACCCCTGCCTCTCCTTATATGGTCTGGAGGGGTAGGGTTACAAGGAAAGTATCCTATTTGGTACTATACAATATCTTGCAGTGCATGTCGACCAGTGCCGTGCACGCCTTGATCTTGTGAGCTAGGACACCTCTGATGGTGCAGCCCATGTCTTGTCTTATGGATACCGGGGGTCATATCCCCCACAATGGTGCACCACCGCTGCAATGTTGTGGCCCACGGCCTCGACTTAACACAGACCGACCAAGACATGACAAGGGCATAGCCGTGTGGGGTCATGATCATGCAAGCGGTAGCAGAGATGCGTCGGCTAGTGAGGGGACTATGATGAAAATAGACAAGCAAGGGCATCGACACCGTGTGCTTGGCGACAATGGCACGAGGTCGACCGAACAGCGGTGGTGAGAGGGTAGTGCTACGAGGTAACTGATACAAATGGTGACTTGGTGGGTTGGTAAAACGAGTGGTGCAACGGATGCCACGACACCTAGGCGACGACTATCTTAGTGTCGACATGGCCCTACGCATGGCCTGACTGGCAGCGTGCTCGTGGCAGTAGCACCACAGCACCACCCAGACCCAAAGGAAGATGGCTGGGTCAACACAGCCCGGCGTGCGGCCAGTAGTCAGCGAGGTCAGCCAGTGGAGTAGCGGCCATGTCCAGGAGCAGCCAGGCAGTGGCAGCGTGCTAGCGTGGTGACCACAGGCTTAGGCCGAGAGTCTAGAATGACTAATGTGACGAGGGCTCAACCGGTTTTACGAACTCAAGTCGGCACTAAGAGCTAGCTAGCAAAGAAATTCTTACAACCCAAGGATAATCGGAGAGGAAGTTAGAGCGACATCAAGATAGGTTTGTAATGCTGAACGACAGTTCACGAACAGAGCGCCAATGACATAGCTACAACGTATTTCAATGAAATTGGAACAATTTTTAAGAGGACCACGGGACATCCAACACAACTACCTCCGACACCATGCTCAAGTACACACTTTGATGCAACAAACCGTGCCAAAACACGAAACTAGGATTTAGGAATTTTTGTTAGAATTCAAATGCCAAAATAGCATTGTCTAACACTCTTTTCTGACTTAGAAACAAAAAGGGTTCAATTGGGACTTAACCTCCGTGAACACTCATTGCTACAATTTTAAAATGTCTAACATTATTACTTTTAGCCAACGAGCATCTCACGCATTAGTCCATACCTCATTCTAGCCCATAGGAGTAACACACTTATGCACCCTTTAACTATTTTGCTTAATATAAATCGTCAAAAATAGCATCCTAACTATAATTTTAACTTCCTACCGATTCACGAAAATTCTAGTTTAAATTTTGGATTCAATTTCTGAGCTATCAGATATACTATTGAACAACTTTTACTCACCAAAACAAGAGTTGCATTTTCATCTATTAAACTTGCGCTCTAGATTTTATTCAAGTACTAAATACAAGTTATATTTTATTTTGTTTATAAAAATTGCTTTTCATGCTTAATCTAATAGAACAAACTATTTGTTATCTATTTGCTAGAGTCGTTATTGGACATTTTTAAAAACTTTACGCACTAAGTGAGTTATCTTGAATGTTTATTTGAGTCCACAAAAGTGAGTCACATAAGATACATGTACCATTTCATTTGCATTAAAAAATTTTAAAACTCTGAGGCACTCTGTTGTTAATTCTCTTAGGCCCTAACCTAGGTACTAAGCAAGCTCGTAACACCAGGGGTGTTACAGAACCCTACAGTGGTTTACAAACTTCTTTGCATTGTTTTTTGGCTCGAGCGGTTTGCCAGTATTAGAATCGACTTTTGTGATTATGTAGTAGCCCTCCAACGGTTTTGTTGGGTCTCGTACACTTTTACTACTTTTCATTGACATCGTCTATCTAGAGGGTTACATACATAGAAACACAAAGATTTAGTAATACATATACATATACAAATTATTGAAACTATGTTTAATTTTATATATATAAGAGATGCGAGATTATTAACAAATATACCTCGCCAGCTGTCAGTGTTTCGGATCACCGATTAGTAAATTTATATCTACATGTCTAGACCGGATGGTGTGCTCAGAGGACCCAAGGATTTATACTAGTTCAGGCAGAATGTCCCTACGTCCAGTCTACTACTGCTCGTGTTACCGACACTAGTTTATAGTTGGGGCTACAAACGGACAGAGAGGGAGCGGATCCTAGGTCTCTGGTGGAAGGATTGAAGAGCATTGAGAGTTTGTTCAGCTATGTGCTCATTGCCCTTTTATAGGTGAAGGAAAGGCGCAGGTTATAGAGAAAAAGAGGAGAAAAGCGAGGGAGAAGAAGGCCTCCAGGGCCGCCGGGTCCTTCTTCTCCTTCATGTAGGTCCCGCTGATGCTATAGATGGTGACAGGGATGGCTCCACATCAGACTTCTATTCACCACTGGTGTCATGCCTCGACGTCATTAGCTGGTCGTGGCATCCCATCCCGTCCCGATGGACGGCGTGGTGAGCCGACGTGCTAGTCAATGGCCATACGGGGAGTAGACAGCACAATGACCATGGGTCACGTCGAGACATGCCCGCTTCCTTCCTAGTGTTAGAAGTTTGACCATGAGGTCGTACCCTTAGACCCACAGTGGTTGGAAGCAGTATGGGTCCCTATCGAGCGAGATGGAGCCCACGCCCTTGGGGACGAGCGAGATGGCTCTCATGACCTCGGTGTCAGGTGAGATAGAGTCTAAGCCCTTAGGGTCAGGCGAGACGGCTCCCGTACCCCCGAGGGGTCAGGTGATATGGGGCCCATGCTCGAGGGGTCTGGCGAGGTGGAAATCATCCCTTCGGGGTCAGTCGAGACTAAAGTACGTCCTCAATTATCTAGGTAAAAGCTCTAGTTTGGTTTTGGTGAATTGATGAAACCCTAAGTGCTAACCTAGTTTATCAAAGTGATTATGAGATAGGTAGCACATTCCAAGTGGTGAAGCAAATGAAGATCATGCCCTAGTGATGATCAAGTGCTTGGACTTGGAAAAGGAGAAAGAGAAACAAAAGGCTCAAGACAAAGGTATAAATGGTAGGAGCCATTTTTGTTTTGGTGATCAAGACACTTAGTGAGTGTAATCACATTTAGGTTTGATAGACGTACTATTAAGAGGAGTGAAACTTGTATCGAAATGCGGTTATCAAAGTGCCACTAGATGCTCTAACTGATTACATATGCATTTAGGTTCTAGTGGAGTGCTAACACCCTTGAAAATGTCTGTGAAAATATGTTAACACATGTGCACAAGGTGATACACTTGGTGATTGGCATATTTGAGTAAGGGTAAGAAACTTCACCAGCGGAGTGTCCGCCCATAGAATGCGGACAATCCGACGGTGCCACCAGCGTCCTGTATAGAAAAGACAGGGTTTCACAGAGTGCACTAGACGCTGGTCTCAACTAGACTGGAGCGTCTAGTCAATGGAAGCAATAAAGACGCTGGCGTCAGTCTTCGACCGGACGCTGGCGGGGTGTGTCCGGTCCCGCTAATGTGGCAGCGCATAGAGGAGATAGTGAGTGACCAGACTCTGGGTGGGTCTGGTCGGTCATGACCAAACATGTCTGGTCATGAGTGGAGGCTTACTGGAAATGATCAGACGCTGGGGTCCTGCGTTCGATCGTGGCACTATATTGCGTCCGGCCATCACTTGACCGTTGGGATCGGGTGTTCAGTACTTAAAGAGAGGGATGACATGGCTACCATCTGTTGATCGGACGCTGGCAGGGTGTGTCCAGTCGATCTGATCGAAGCATCCGGTCGCCCAGAGTAGTGCCCAGTGAAGGGGTACAACGGCTCTATTTTGTGGGGGCTTCTATTTAAGCCCTATTGCTGGCTCTAGCTCACTAGCTTGGCCATTTGCATTGACATAGCAACTTTGTGAGCTTAGCCAAAGCCCTCCCAATCATCTCCATCATTGATTCAACATCTTTGTGAGATTGGAAGTGAATCCAAGTACATTGCTTGAGAGTTTTTATCTAGAGGCACTTGGTATTTGTGTTTTGCTGTGGGATTCGCTTGTTACTCTTGGTGGTTGCCACTACCTAAACGGCTTGGAGCAGTGAGGATCATCGAGCGGAGGTTGGTGATTGTCTCCGGCTCCGATTGTGGTGATTGTAAGGGGTTCTTGACCTTTTCCCGACGTAGAGACAAAAGGTACTCTAGTGAATTGCTTGTGTATTCTGTGATCCTCATCTTCTATTAGTTGTGCGGCACCCTATTGAGGGTTTGGCATGTGATGCCATTTAGCGCGTGAACCTCCAAGTGAGTGAATCGCCACAATGAGGAGTAGCCTGCCGGTAAGCAAGTGAACCTCGATAAAAAATCATTGTGTCAACATTTGATTCTGAGGTGATTGGTCTTCATTGATATTGATTCTTGTGATTGATTGGTCGATTCCTCGACTCGGCAGTATAACCATCTTGCTCTCTCTCTTTATATTACTGCAAACTAGTTATCAAGCTCTTTAGTGTAGCTAGTTGTGAGAGCTTGTTAGTTTGGTTAGTGTGGCTCTTTAGTTAGCCTTTGAGAGCACACTAACTTAGTGTAGTGACATAGCCATTGTGTGGTTAGAAACTATAGAAACTAAAACTGTGGTAGGTGGCTTGCATTTATTTGGTAGGCTAGCGCAACACTTGCTTCACCTCATAATTGTCTAACCGGTTTGTTAAGTGTTGTTGTAGAAATTTTAATAGGCTATTCACCCCCTCTAGCCATTAGGACCTTTCACTAGGCGAGTTTGTCATCCATGGTCCTCTGACCCCTTTGTTGGGTATCCCTAATACTAATACCCAACAGTAGCCCCGAGCCTACAAAGGAGTAGGATACTCCTTCATAGGCATTTTTTGAATGGAGGGACTTGAGGGCTTCGATCTTCTGTTGCTCGTGGGACACCTTGGTGGGTTGCGATTCCCTTCTATCGTGATCGGACTCCTTGGGAACATGTAGCTATGGGATTCAGGGGTCAGAAGAGATTTCTCTTGTTCCCGATCCCTCCCTAGGATCTGATCGATCCGCCATCATCATGCGACCGCGTATTCGGTCTCCTTATGAGTCCAACTTCCCTTGAGGCCCCACGCGTAGCAGGGGTCTGGTCAAGGGGTTAGCTCGTCTTGTGATCGTCCTCCCTCAAGCGTTTTTTCGATAAAAATGGAGGGGCTGAGCCGTGCCATGTTTTCCTCGATGGACAAATCATGGTGCTTGGTGAGCTATTAATGGGCTAGTCCGAGTGGGGCCTCGGCTTCCCTTTCATGGGGACCCAGCATGGGTTAGCTGGTGACCGACTCTAGATTCTTGGTGGGCAATCCATATAGTTTCCTAGGTCTGTTCGATCGGGTCCCAACATCTCACTGCTTTCTTGAGGAAAACCCAATGGACTGTGAACCGACCAAGACTCAAAACGTGGGCTAGGATGCCTACGATGCTTGTGTGCCCGGGTACTGGACACTAGCGGGATCATCCCTTTTCACCCCTCACTCTAAAGGCGTCTCGGAGCGGTTGTGAACCCGCCGGTGGGCCAACCTTCGAACTCCTAGGCCTGAATGGGCCATGGGAGCGTTTTCAGCTCTGTATTCCTCCTTACCTGTGGCGGTTCTCGGCCCATCGAATGGGGCGAACCGTCATCCGACACGTCCTTCGAGGGAGTGCCCAGAGGTGGTGAGCGCACGTTGCTCGGAGAGGCAATTTGACAAGGCGCGGCAAGCGCGTAGATCTAGGCAGACAGTTCACCTCTCGCTCCACCTTCTCTTATAAATAGCGGCCTTTCCCTTTACCTTTTGACACACCCAACCACAGCCTTGCCTTCTCCACTTCTCTGTTGCTGGCGTTCGGATCTATTGCCTTTGCTCTTCCTCCACCAGCGTAGCTCTCGTTCTTCCGCCCTTGCTTCTCCATGGAGACATGGTATCGCTCCGATGTGACCCACGCACGCATGGAGGGCCTCGTTAAGCGCGGTCTTCTTTGTGGGTGGACTAACACGATGGAGTGACTGGTTCTCGGCCATGAGGATGTGCCGATGCCACCCGACGGTTACATCGTCTCCTTCGCGCCCTTCCACGAGCGTGGGTTCACAATCCCCCTCATCCGTTCTTTCAAGGGCTGCTGCACCA